>NW_022990331.1:0-81644 GCF_902827175.1 Gymnodraco acuticeps
GCATCCCTTCTCCTTCACTCCCTTCATCCCTCCCTCCCTTCTTTCCTTCCTTCCTCCCTTCCTTTTCTCCCTCATTTACTCCTTCTTTCTCTGCATCCTTCACTCCTTGTTTCTTCCATGCTTTATTCATCTTTTCACTTGTTCCTGCTCTCCTCTCCTGCTACTGTGATGAAGACGAGGAAGAAGAGTGATGCCCCCCTCGCTCTGCAAAGGAGGGAGCAGAAGAACAGAGAGGCTGAGCAGCGATTGACATGCTAATGTGACGGGATGTTGTTGTTGTTTTGTCTAATGTCTTGTTTGTTCCGACTCAGAGGGGGGAGGATGGAGGGGTTAGGGGGATTTTAAGAGCGTATTTTCAAGAATGGAGAGGAAGAGCCTGCCTTGGTATAGGCCACATAATAGAGGAGGATGAAGGAGGGAGAAGGAAGAGAGGGTGGCTCGGGACCAGAGGTTGCGGGCCTGTACCCAACTCAACTCTGTACTCACAGACTATTTCAATGATCTGTTCAGCAAAGTTAGGTTTGGAAACAATATCATTTCCTTTTGGGAGGGCATGCATAATAACACGGCATAACACCGGAGCCCCGCTGCGGGGAAACTTTGGCGCTGTTCTGAGTTTGTTCTAATCTGTCAAAATGATGGACGGCTTTCAGATTTTTCCATCATTGTTAAAAAAAAAACGTCATAGATGGAAAATATTCGGTTAACGCGACCTCTGCTCGGGATCCTTCGAAGGGTTATTATCTGGAGCCAGATTATTATTTTAGAGAGGATCATGAAAAACGTTTAAAAACCTCCTCATACCAAAGATTGTGCTAAACTACCCATAAACCTTAGCGAACGCTACAATGAAGAAGTGTCCTCAGAGCAGCAGAGTTGTATCAAAATAACGAGAACATTGGTTGATGTGAATCTTCTTAAATCACTGAATGAATGATTCAACCAATGACCTCTATTAACAGACTTTATCTAAAGGATAAGTAAACACTAACGGCACACTAGGATTCTCTAAAGTGTCATTTTCAAACCAGCGTTCTAGAGATAGGAGATGAGAATAGAAAGTGCTCTGTGGCAAGGCGTCAGCTCTCTCCTCCCTCTGTCTGTCCTGCAGCACAACGTAAATTCTTCATTGTTTATTAGCTGTCACTTCCTAAATAGTACTTGCTGCGTCTTGCATACAGGGTGAATCCCCCGGGAGGGAGGGAGGTGTGAAGTTACGCAGACAGACAGGACAGGCGAGAGGAAACAGAGCTGCAGATTCACCTACAGGACAATATTTCAAATGCTTCAATTACAGTTTAATTCCAGCCAAAGCCATCTTGATTTTTGCAACAAGAGGTGGCATAAGAGGGTGGAGCTAAGTTCAAACAAAAAATATATCGACCAAAATGTTATAAATCACTTTCATGAAGTAAAAACCAACTGGGAAAGGGTTGAAGTTCTAAGACAAAAAATGGACAACACTCAAACCAGACAACACTGTGGTCCATCCGATCTTCTGCTCTATCGTCTATTTTACTCTTAATGGGAGCATCATTTACTCAATGAATACCATGCTGTATTGAATAAGAGTTCAAACTAGGAATTGACACCATAAACTCATAAGTTAATTAAGTGTGAAGTATCATTGTCTCATAGACTTCTATACAATCAGACTTCTTTTTGCAAAAGAATCCCTCTCCTCTCAACATTAGAAAGAGATCAGATTTAAAGCACTTCGAGTTTGCCACTTGGTTCAAACCCTCAAGAAAGTTTTAGTTATCTTTATTGTTACCCTCACCTATCTCTTACCTCATATCAGCGAACGTTCTTGTCACTTGCTTCAGGAGGCAGATGCTAATTGATCACTGCTGTGCTTCAGGTATGAGGACTTGTTGAGGCTGAAAGCCGGTACAGTACTGATAGTGATAAAATAGTGTCAGAGGATACCCAGGCAGACAGGAAGTGAACAGGTTCAGTCCTGCAGCTGAAAGAGAGAGCCTATAGAAAGAGCATGTCAGTACATTTTAGAGGACACAGCCTGGCAGAGTGTCCGTTTTAGAATTAGGGCATTTTGACGGTATTAGCTTATAGCCCCCCCACCCCACTCTCTCTCTCTGCACCCTTGAAAGCCTGCACAAACCCAGGGATGTGTCAAACGGGGCGGCCAAATGAATTGCTGGGGCTCTGGAGCTCTCTGAGCCGTCAGGAGCTGCCCTACCTGCGCTGAGTCAGCAGCGCTCACTCTATCCTCTAATGGACAGCAACGGAATTTAATTAGCAGGAAGCCGCAGAGCGGGTTATGGAGCGGGGGGGAAGTGTCCTGTGTGTGTGTGTGTGCGCCATTGAGCATTCGACCCCTGCTGTCATCCTCTGGAAACCCTGTCCGTCAGCGGGACGATCTGCTCTTATCATCAGAGTCCTGTTTGTTTGTGCTACAGGGACGGGGGACGGGGGTCACTGAGCTGCAGGAGTGAGAGGTCAGCGTGTGATTGACTGCAGTTATTAGTCCAATGGTTTATTTCGTAACTCTTTGATATTTTATGATTTTGTTTGAATCATTCTTTAAGAAGATAATTGTGTGATTTCTGCCTCTTAATTCATAGAGATATAATCAGACAGCCTTTCTGTTTTGGCCATTTTTGCTGTTAACATGTATATTGTATCTTTCAATCCTAAAAGTAGAAAAATGTGTTTCTTTCCTTTTTCTCATCATTATCGTTAAGTGAATATTTATGATGTTTTATATACCATATGATAACTAGTGGAGATAAATAGAGCAATAAGTAAATTATTTATTATTCTTTTGTGTTGCCTTCTCCTCCCCCATTCTACATCACAGAAACTCCGTTCAAACTACAAAAGGGTCAGCTCGGTTAGGAAATGTGAGGTATTACTTTTCACATTGATAACTTTCATAATTCTAGAGATATTACCCATAATTCATCAACACTTCCACAACAGGAATGATTTGAAAACCTCATTCAAGCTCTAAAATGTTACACATCTGTCTGACATTATTCGTATGACACAACTTTTAAATCAGATTTATACTTTTGGAAATATTACACAAGGTTTGGAGCCTGGTAAAGAAGCCTTTTTCAGATTTTAATATTATTGTGTATTGCGCTGCTCGTCTAGAGTGCTCAAAACAGAGTGGAGGAAAGCTTGAAATTCGCCTAAAATGTCTTCTTTAAACCTGCCATAAATGCCTGCACCTATGACTCGCACATGCACGGTTGTCACATTACAGCCAAAACAGAAACATATGGACATAGGTAACTATATAAAAAGTGTGCATATGTATTTAGAATCTTATCAATGTGACAATTTGTTTCAGTGAGTAGTGGACCTAACATCCTCTAGGGGGGTCCGGGAAGATTTATTTTTAAATGTTGAAGTTAAATGCATACATCTGGTGCACTTTGAGAGCAACATTAGGGACTAGATCTATGGATACATCCTCAACAACACCCATGTGAAACAGAACTGTAAACAGATTTACTTTTCTTTATGCATATTTTTCAAATCCCCTTTTAAACTTTATTTTTGTTTTACTGTCCTGTAATATGAATTGGAATTATTTCATACCTTATTCTCTTATATTTTATAACTATAATGATCATATAAAGGTGTGCCTTGGAAATACTTGTTTACATAAATGATGACCAAACCATTTGAGACCCACTGAGATAACTTAGACTAAAGTGAACTACCGTATCTAAACCCTCAGAGTCATTTACCTCACTGAGCTGACGTTATCCCTCTCAGTCTGACAGGAGAGGACTCTCCTCCACCTGTAGAAACAGCTCTTTATATCCGTTAACTTAGCTAGCTATCCAGATGCTAACAACAACAATCCCCGGCACCCGTGCGCTCTCTCTCTCTCGCGCTCGCTCACTCACACAAAATGCGCTCGTGCCACACACAGGGCCGGAATTTGAAAGACACACAAAGACCCAGAATAACTTACTACTGTATCCTATTATTTTCGATGGCTTTATTGTATGATCATATGACAGGTGAACAGACCGCCACTGGGCTTACAACTAAAGACACAGCTACGCAAAAAACGCGACATGCAGTAACAGCTCCTTATGTGTACTGCAATTTTTTAAGTGCCGGAGCAGCGTTCCGGCAGCACTACACCCCTGCTCTCGAGAGCAAGGATGTGACAAAACTTTTCACAGCTCCTAATTCAGCCCCATTGTAAATGTAGCCTCATCTTTCCACAGAGGACCAGCAGCACACCTTTAGTTAAACTGCCAAAGGAGCCACATTATTGACCCCAACGTACACAAAATGCACACTAAAACGCTCCTCAGGGACCTGGCATGCTCACAGCGTCAGAATTCTAACGATAGCAGATACAGTTTTTCAACAATAGTTAGAAATGTTAGAGGTTTATTTCTCATTCAGAACAACGGAAAGGGTCTCCTTTCACTGATCACTGCCCTTCTCCATGGAAACCTTTGATTCACAGCCCCTATCTTGGTTCTCCCCTTTGACCCCAATGCAACTGTCCACCCTCATGGCTGGAATGAACTCCACCTACACTCTGGACCCCATACCAACTAAATTTGTCAGGGAATGCCTCCCTTCCATCTCCCAACTAACTCCTCCCTCTGCTCTGGATCGGTCCCCCCCTCACTCAAACTGGCTGCTGTTACACCCATACTGAAAAAAGCTGGACTCACACATGACATCATGTCCAACTTCCAGCCCATCTCCAATCTCCCCTTCCTATCAAAACTACTCGAACGTGTTGTAGCCTCCCAACTGAAATCCCACCTCAGCTCCAATAACCTGTTTGAACCCTTTCAATCAGGATTCCGCACAAAGCACAGCACAGAAACAGCCCTCCTCAGAATCACTAACGACCTCCTCCTCTCCTCAGACTCCGGCAATCTCAACATCCTCATCCTCCTCGACCTCACAGCAGTGTTCGACACCATCAACCACACCATCCTGCTGTCCCGCCTGGAATCATCTCTTAACATCACTGACACTGCACTCTCCTGGCTGAAATCATACCTCACCAACAGACACCAGTTCATCCACATAAATAACTGCACTTCCTCCACAGCCCCTCTGTCCCAAGGCGTCCCCCAGGGTTCGGTGCTTGGTCCCCTCCTCTTCATCCTCTGCTCCCCCTTGGAAAAATCATCCACCGCCACAACCTCCAGTATCGCTGCTACGCGGATGACATCCAACTCTACATCTCCACAAAAACCATCACTGCCACAACTCACTCCAGACTGTCTCTCAGAAATTAAATCCTGGATGCAAACAAACTATCTTCAACTGAACAGCGATAAATCAGATATCATCATAATCGGACCCACATCCCGCACCAACACCACCCAGAACTTCAACCTCACCCTTGACAACACCACTCAAATTCGATAAACACACAAACCATATCACCAGGACCGCCTTCTTCCATCTAAAAAACATCGCCTGCCTCCGCCCCTCACTCTCCTTCCTGGCTGCTGAAACCCTCATCCACGCATTAATCACTTCAAGACTGGACTACTGCAACAGCATCCTGTATGGTTCATCATCCAACGTTCTAAATAAACTACAATATATCCAGAACTGCGCGACCCGCCTCCTCACCCACACCCGCTCCAGAGACCACATCACCCCCGTCCTTCAAAACCTGCACTGGCTCCCTGTCTGTCAACGAATACACTTCAAAATCCTTCTGCTAACACACAAAGTTCTCAATAACCAGGCCCCCCCTAACCTCACCGACCTGATCCACCACTACACACACCCCCTCCCGCAGCCTTCGTTCATCAGAAGCGAACCTCCTCTCTATCCCCACACGAACCAAGCTCCGAACCTGGGGGGACAGAGCCTTCTCCATCGCTGCCCCCACCCTCTGGAACTCCCTTCCACAACACATCAGAAACTGCACCGACCCCCTTTCAAAACACTGACCAAAACACACCTCTTCAGACTGGCTTTTAATTTGTGAATTATGTTTTGTTGCTGTTTTAATATTTTGTATTCTATTTTATCTCATTTTATCACCACTGTAAAGCGTCTTTGAGCACCTGAAAAAGCGCTTTGAAATTAAATGTATTATTCTTATTATTTAATAACTCCTTCAGCCTACTTTCAGCTACAGAAACCATTCAACATTTAACTTATTCAGCTATTTCAGCACATTGAGGCTATACATGTTGTTGTTTATACCTTTTAAAACATTATCTTTTAAATCAGGGCTCAACGCTAACTTTTAAAAGTGGTTGCCAGGCTGGCAACCAGGCATGAGCTTTTGGTTGCCAAAACTAAAAATATGGTTGGCATTTTTAGACACCTTATATTTTTAAATAATTAAGATACTATACAGTTATACATCAACTTAATAATGAAAATGTGACACAAAAGAATGTTCAAATGCTTTACAATAAGTAATTAACACAATTATTTGAAACTAAAGTGGTAGTAAACTTGTCCACCGTCAATTGCTGGTATACTAAATACCAGTGGTGCAGCTGTTGTCATGTTCTTCACAGATCCCTCACAAATGAATTGAGCAAGTCACTAGTTTCTTGGTCATCCGTTGTCTCCCTTTCAAGTTTGGGTTTTCCTGACCTTTGTGCTGACCCCCACCATAGATCCATTGGCCCTTCAGCATTGAAGTCTTGGATTGGCCAGACTAATACATTTCTAATGTTAAATAAATGAAAACCATTCACAGGGTCCCATGTCATGCTTTTCCGGTTATTACCCGTCCCCTTGTGTGTTATGAAGGTTGTTATGCATGTAAACGGTCTGCAGAGTCAAAACCCTCAAAGTACACCCTGTAGCGAGTAAAACTCTAAAACAGATAATACCTCCCTAAAACGCCTCGTTGGAGATACGTCACTGTCCATTGATTCTTCCGGGTAACTCATGATGTCATGCGTTACCCGGAACCAAATGGACCAATCCGTGGAGCCGTTACGTTACGTCCGCGGAGCCGTTACGTTAAGCCCCCGCTGATTGGTCCAAATTGACCAATCCACGGACTTCCTCACACACACACTCAGTGCAGGCAGCTCTGCTGATCTCTCCTCCCTGGCTGCAGGCTGATAACAGACAGTTGGGATCGCGGCGAAATGTTCCTGCAGACCCATTCTCTCTGCAGACCCATTCTCACAGCGTTTATCAACCTTTTTCTTACTCAATATCAAGCCACACTTATTGTTTTTACTTCGGCTGTGACTTTGTGTGTGCTCAGGGTGAGTTTGGCTGTGTTTCGCTGTGTATAGCTAAACAAGGAAACCACACCTCCACGGAGCTCCCAACCAATCAGAGCACACTGTGCTCACAGGGAGGGTGGGGGCTGGAGCTATTGGAGCTACAACGAGCCGTTAAAGGCAGAGAGTGAAATTCAGTGAATACACGTAGTTTACAGAGATGCTGTTTGAGGAACCAATGTGATTTTGGAAAATTGCACAATATGAATCTATTCTAGTAGACCTCAACAATGGAATTATGATCAGTGGAAATGGCCATGATGGGACCTTTAAGAATTAGATATTAATAATTAATGCTGTAAATTACCTTTAATATGTCTAACTATATTTAAAATGTGTTATATTTTTCTAGAAGTGATTATATTTTGATGCCAATATTTTTCTATGGTAAAGATTCGTTCTGCACTTTTATTTTGGTAGTAATAAGATCGGGACTCTTATTTTGAAGGAACTTTTACCGGAAGTGAATGCACAACGGAGCAGAATCATGAGCAGAATGTACATATATATTTCGCTTTTTTAAAACAAACACACGGCTGCACCGCGCACGCGAGTAAACGTGCATCGCTTTCTGGCTCGTAATCACACCAATGCACGTGCAACTTAAGTCTCAGGTTCTGACTGGTCACAACAATAATTAAATATCACTCTTAATACAACAAATAATGAACATTTATCTCTTTTGAGGTGCACATTTTGCTGTTTGCTGTCCTTATTTCTTTATGTTAGAAACTGGTTGCCACTGATGGCAACCAAAGGCCAAGAATTGGTTGACGTTTTTTCGGAATGGTTGCAAATGGCAACCTGGCAACCGTTACTGTCGAGCCCTGTAAATATTAAGTTCCAGTTTAACATTTCACTTTCAAGTTTTCAACAAAGTCATTGCAATGCATTTGAGCTGTAACAATTTGATTCAAATCATTTCACTTTTCTGCATTTCTCCACTAAGTTCAGCAACACACTTACTTGGTTTCTGTAGCTAAAAGCAGCTACAGGGACCATTCAACTAATTCAATATTCAGCTTTTTCAGCATTTTCAGATAAATTCAGCAACAAATGTACACAGTTTACAGCATTTGCACACATTTTCAGCAGGAAATGCATTTTCTAGTCTCTTCTTATCTCTCCTTCTTCCGCCACAAATGATGTCATGCTACTCGTCTGGCAGTGTTGACAAGAAACACACAAAAAACACATCAAAACGTGCGGAATGACCGGGATCGGGCTGCTATGTCTTTTATAAGAGATTCGCCTAGCCGTTTTCACGCAAATCGCAGAAAACTGCGATAATTTGCCCAATAAGATTGAATGGGAGAGCTCGTTAAGATTTAGAGTGGGTGACATCACCGCTAGAGGGGAGAGGAGCTTTGCTCTTTGAACACACCTGTCGGTCGTTAACTAAATCCAGTGGTAATCTAAAGATGTTCAGAAACGATGCGGGAATGTGGTGCAAGAATCCAAAAATGTAATTGATAAACAGTTAAAATAGTCAGCTAAAAGTGAGCTTAAATGAATGGATATTCTTTATTGTACTTAACAATACAACTAATGCTATTAATACTTATTCCGCGGGGGTAATGTTAGCATCGGGACGTGCACCCAAGTTTCAGTCATACAGTCAACATTTCTCTGAATTTTCTAGTTATTATTATAATTATACTCAAGATCCTTTTGTCTTTGCACAGTAAGTTATTGTGTCTAATGCAGTTTAAATGCTGATGTTGAGAATTGAGAAAGAAATGTTGAGAAAAATGGGAACGAAACTTTCTAACGTATGTGGACTTGTTATGAGATTCTTTAAGAGAAGAAGAGAGAGACAACGATGAAGGAGTTGGTGGATTTTTTAAACAGCTGGAGACCCCCGGGGTGGGGTGAGGAGGCAAAGGCTGTTTTGAAGGAGGAGGGGTGGGGGGGGGGTGGGGGGGTAGGTTTTAGCAATTAGCTCGGTCACCGGGGCCCACGTTCCCAGACACTTTTGCGGCTTAATCAAGTCCAGCTTTTGTCTCGTCTATGACACCAGTTTTCTACTTTGAGTGTGTGAATAAAGCGGAGGCCCCCACCAGGGCCCACTTGTGTGACGCTCCGATCAGACACCCATAAGGAGCTAACGACCTCACAAACACACACACACACACACACACACACACACACACACACACACACACACACTGAAGAGCAGCAGCTGATAGGTGTGTAGTGTATCATTTGTGAGAAACAGGACACACACCAACATCACACTGCCTGTAGTGTATCATCAATGTGACTGATCAGCTGGTACTGAGTTCATGTACTGAAACTATATTTTGTTGATATCATAACTAAATATAAATATTTTTCTGTCTCTAGAAGTAGACATGCGAAATGAGTAAAACAAATCACAAACTATATCATGGAATTTGGAGACAAGATTATGAATACAAACAAACATTTCAATCTTTCAGTGTCACAGACATATTCCACCTGTACCTAGAAGTATTTTAAGCATTGATTGTTTTTCTGCTTCGTCCACCTCACATATCGAATTCATTGTTAACCTGTTAAGGGAGGCAATCACAAGGAACCTGTGATCAGGGGAGCACAGGTTTAAACCCCACTGCAGTCAGCATGTCGTTGTGTCCCTGGGCAAGACACTTCACCCCAAATTGCTCCTGTGGGGATTGTCCACAGTATTGAGTATGTAATGACGCATTTCCACTGCAGGTTCTCGCATGGCTTAGTACGGTATAGTTAGGCCTTGGTAGGCCAAGCTCACTGTATGCTGTGTTTCTATTACAGTTTAGGAACTTGGGCAGTAACTATAGGAACGCAGTGTAGGCGGCGGAGCTGCATCTTCAATGCGAACCACAAAACTAACATTAGCTGTTAGCACTCAGAGCTCACAGCTCCTCATATCTGTTCAGAAACTAGACAAAAGTTAAACAAGTACAAAAATCACAGACGGTCTGTGTCATGGCGAATACAGTCGCTGGTTTATTTATGTCTGTAGGCCGTTGTTGTGAGTGTGGACTGTCGGAGCATATATAACGTAGTGTTCTGTTTTTGACACTTTGGCCTTGGAATAAAGGTATTTTTCTTTGAAATCTGCATTTGGGTCCTGCCTGCTTCACTCAACCCTGACACCTTGCCAGCGATTCTCTCACTAGTTTAGCATATTCAGCCCGGTTGTTGGCCCGGAAAGAACCAAGATTTTGGAGGGCCAGAAAAACTGTGAAAAAGCACTCGTTAGCCGGAACTATCCCTAGTGGAAACGCAACAAAGAACGGGCCGGGTTTGGCACGGCACGCTTAAACCGTGCTACGCACTGCAGTGGAAATGCGCCATAAGTCGCTTTGGATAAAAGCGACAAGTAAAGGTCCTTACACTCCGAGCCGATTTTCTGCGTCGATAGATGTCAATAGATGTCGATAGATGTCGGGCCTTAACAATAACATTATGCATTTGTTTACATGCCCACCGGAACCCCGAGGCATTACCAACAGATCAACCCATACATCTCTTTCTCCACATTAAAGGTGGGGTAGGTAAGTTTCAGAAACCGGCTCGAGTGCACTAACATTTGAAAGTACACAGCCGAAAAGAATCCGCCCCTTCCTTCAGACTTCCTTACATAGCACCTCCTTCAACACACATGAACGCGCAATGCACGCCCAATGAGGGCACGAGATACATTTGTGCGTGCACGAGATGGAAGGCTGACAGACAGGGCGGCAATCCAATCCGTTTGGCCCGGCTAAACGGATTGGATTGCCCGTTTGATCCGTTTGTTGCCTCTTTTGAATGACGAATACACACTACCGCCGCCTGCTGGTAAGGAGAGTTATTGCCACTCACGCATGCGCAGTTCGTACGTGCAACTTGGCCGTCGGCTGAAGTCTTTGCGGTGTGTTCTAGTGCGAAACATGGCCAAGATGCAGGAGACGTGAGGCGACATGAGGCGACATGAGCCGACGTCCGTCGGGACGTGTTCTTTGGTGTCAGTTTGGTGTGTAAGGAGCTTAACATGTATTGTAATGTTAAGCACTGAGCCTGTTTTTCAGGTCTCAGGCTCGAAAAGGACATTCCCAGAACAAATGACTACATCTTCACTTCTAAAAGGGGTAAATGAATAACCTTTTTTCTCAAAGCAATGATAAACCTGTGAGTTGGATGTAGAATAGTCAGAATCAATATAGAATTTTTATATTTTAAAGTAAATTCAGATTGAACATAGTAAAAAAATGTAAATGATAGTGTCCGTCCAAAAGAAATACATTACTTATAGTGAAAACCACCCTTGAATGATGGGATAGTAGACAAAAAGCTTTAGGAATCCAAACACTGTATCAAGATTGATGCAAAACAAGTGGCATTTGACCTTTTTGGAGAGGTTCAGAAAATCGAATCGGAAGTTCCTAAAATCCATCTAAACATTACCATTGAGGAGTGAGAGGGATGCGCATGCAGTTTGCCCAAAACCGGAAGCTGGGTTGTAGCTCTCATAGCAGCTAATATGAAATCTCAGTTTTTGACAAAAAATGAATGATGGATTATCAGTAATCATTTCAAAGTGACACAGACACATTGGATTAACCTATGGATTAACCTTCAGCAGCGTTTTTATTGTTTTAATGCCATTGAACACAACTTTTGATCAGAAAAACAGCAAAGGTATAACATATTTGACGTTTTGGCTCAGTAAAGCTATGTTGTGTGTTGTCTGGGTTTGCCATCGCTGCCCTGAGATTTGGTCGCACAGTGATGATATACTTCTAGAATCTGTGGAATCTCAGCTTTAATCTGCTATCTTGTTTGTGCAGATCCGATAAGTAATAAAGTATTTCTACCTTGAGTTCTGTGCTAAGTGCGTTAGCATTTTTTCGCTCAGGGCTAATTCAGAGGCTTGGTATTAACCTTGGGTTTTGTTTAGCTAAAAGTTGTTCATATCATATATGTTATCATATGTTAGCTGAGTTTCTTCCCGTTAAGTGGGTATGACACATTAATAGGTTGGTAAATGTTAAGAAGCCCTGAGACACGAAACTGAGACCTGAAAAACAGGCTCAGGGCTTAACAGGTTAATAACTAATGTATTTGTTATACCCTTTTTATATAGTGTGTTTTTTGTGCTAAGTTGCTGTACCAAAATGTTTTCAAAAAGTCGTAATTGCCTTATATATTCATATACCAAGCCATGGATTGGGTGCTTGTGGATGTCCCTGAATTAACTGGGAAATGTTCCTGAAGTGACTCTGGTGTTTGAGCAGACTGCGACAGCACCAAGGAACACTTTATGGGTAGGACATTATTTTTGCTTATTTTTGCTTTTGATGAAAGGTTAACTTTGTGATCAACAACCTGGTAAAACTGTAATGATGAATGATTTGTTTGCTTTATATCTGCAACATGACTTTAACTGTAACGCTGTAAATGTCCCCACTATGGGACTCATAATGGAAATCTGATTTAATAAGCTGCTAAATAGGAAATATTTTCCCCCCTGGGAAGTTTAAGTTTCATTAAAATACTGTAAAGTGTCTCTGCAGGAACACTGGGAACTTTTGTTTTGTTTGTTTTTTGTTGCCTTTAAAGAGGTGAAAGCAGAAGCTAAAGAAAGCTCTATAGAAGCACTTCAACTAAATAAACCAACGCTGGTTTTGAGTCTGCATCGGAGGAATGCTGGCCTCTTGGTGTCAATCAGCTTAAAGAGTGCTCAGTGAGATAAAGTACACACTGTAACACATGTCTCTCCTCTCCTGCCACACATTAGCGCTGGCTTTTATGTTTTATACGTTTCCCTTTCCAGACCGCAGATGTGGAGATAAACAGCCTCGTTATCCCCACTCACGCTTTTATTCACCACCAACAGCTTCACCTACCACCACCGAAACAACTTCCCCCCCACCACGACCGAAGCACCCCCCCCCCAGCAGCTCAAAGCGTGGATAACGACCTCCATAATTCAGTTGTCAGCTCCCCGAACACCAACTCTACTAATCCTTCACTTGTCAATAATTTAAAATGAACATCTGACTGTGTCGACACACACACATTCAGAGAAAATAGCAAAAACAAAAGAAAAGACGTTTCGGTGCCACAGAATGAGCTCTTTACCCCTTTCACACCAACGCGGTTCCAGGGCCGGTTCGGAGCTGGAGCTTGAAAAGCACCGTTTTTTCCTGTTCACACCGCAGCGGAGCCGCCCTTAAGCTCTGGAATCCGGTTAGTTTCAAGCACCAAAAAGTTGTCAGTCTAGAAAGCAAGCACCGCATACGTCACGCTTACGTCGGAGGCGGGGGCAGGGGTGAGATCAACCCCTAACAACAACAAAAAGCCTAACCCTGTGTAATGTTGTTTTTATAGGCAATCATTTAAGCTTTGTTAGTTCCAGGTTTAATATGTGCAATAAGTTCATTTCAATACGTTTTGAACCAGTCCGGCCCTGGACTAGTATCCATTTTTTTTATTTTGGCCCACTGTGTAACTGTGTAATAACTTTTGAATGTAGCATGTAACGACTGTAAAGTTGGTAGTAAAGTCGTCCCATTTCTTCCATTTCGTTTCGACAGAGCAAAACCAAACGAGTAGCGCTTCAATACAATCAGCTATTGTTGTTGTTGTCGGTGTGAGCTGTGAGGGGTTCCCGCGCGGTTTGGCTTTATGAAGCAGGCATGCAAACGGTTACGTCATGACGCAAACGATGACGCAATGACGCAGCACCAGTCGGGCTCTGAGCGGTGTGAAAAGAGTCGGAGCTGAACCGAAGAACCGGTTCTGAACCAGAAAAGCTCTAGCACGGAGCTAGAACGGGAAAATCCTTGGTGTGAAAGGGGTATTTGTGTGCTTCACCAAGTCGGACAGTTTGGCTCTTGACCCTTACTCTCTCCCTCTCTTTTTTTGGACGTAACTTTCTTCTCCTTTGCAACCCCAGCTTCTTCCTCCTTCATGTCACTCCACCTACGTGAGAACGTCGACTCGATGCTCATTTCTCATTCAAAGTAGTTGAAAACAGCTCATCCTTTCTCAGGAGGTGAAAACTAAAATGATCTTGTTCTAAAATATTCGGAGATGTTTTATTTCTTAGCGTCTCTTTGCATATATTGGCTAGGGGTGTACAGGGCTATCTGGGTGTCTGGTGAAACAGAAAACATCATATGAAAGCTCACCTGTGATGGAATATTATTTTAAATCAGTAACAACCAGTAAGTGCACAAGTAAGTGCATCTGTAATGGTCAGTAAGATGTTTGCTACATCATTGTTTAAACTACATTGAATAATATTATCTGAGGTAATTTTAGTTATCCAATTTAAATACGATGTTTGTTCAAAACTCACACTTATTTCGACATGTCTGATACTCTGACCAGCACAGGGGATGAGTTCACTTCAGAGAAGATGTCATTTGTTTTGTTTATGCAGCTCACAGACAACTCAGAGAAAATGTCTCTAAATCAAGAAATCAATCAGAGCGATCCACACCTCAATATTGCCAAATGAAAAAAAAAAAGAGCTGAACAACAACATGGTGTCATGGCTCCGACCTGTTTCTTCTTCTTCGTCTATATTTCAGCAGCCATACGGCACTCTGGAGTTCCTCTCCTCCACCATCTGTGGAGCATCTCCCTGCAGACGCTGCAGCTGTCCTGCTTCATGTCGCCGCTCGCTTCACACAGCAGCGTTCCAGCGGCTTCACACACAATGGGAGGGTGTGTGTATGTGTGTGGGAGAAGGTTTGTGGGTTTTTTGGCACAAAACTTACTCGCTAAGCCTTTCAAGATGGACGGACAGCAAGAAAGACAGAAACACAGGCAGATTCAATGATCAGGAATCTCAAGTGACTCATGTACGGAGGTAAAAAAAGGTCAAGAAGTAAGAAAAATAAACGCTGAAGCCTCAAAACTTTCAGGACACATTCGAAGCAAAAATGTGATGAGCTGAAGCCTACGCTGTGTTGACTCTGAAGAGACTATTTTGTAAGAAAAAAGGCAAACAATGTGTTAAATGTTTGGTGTTTCAATAGTGTAAAATCACTCAGTAATAGGGATGTAACAATGCATTGTAAACCGGTAAAAAATCGGTACAGATGCGTTAAGATTACATTTGGTTGAGCTAAAATATTAATCGCGATGCAATTTTTTAAACGGCACAGGGCGTTAACTAATTTTGATTTGATTAGCTGGAACAGCAGTCTGGACATGATTGAACGCTATCTAGAACAACAACTTGCAGTGGCAGCTGCTCTCCTCAGTGCAGACGTCCAGCAGGGGCCAGTGCCCCCGTAACACTGACCAGGGACCCCCCTGTGGCCCTCAGTACAATATACAATATTACGATTTATTGGAACAAATCAGAGACCCGGATGTACAGTGGAGATTAAACTGTTCATTACCTTATAAAAGCAAATACTGTCAATGCTCTCTCTATCAAAGAATGTAATGTGTGTGTGGACGGGGGAGGAGGGCGGGACCATGACCCTCAACTTGCTCCTGGGAACGTGTGTGTGTGCGTGTGTGTGTGTGTGTGTGTGTGTGTGTGTGTGTGGTGTGTGTGTGTGTGTGTGTGTGTGTGTGTGTGTGTGTGTGTGTGTGTGTGTGTGTGTGTGTGTGTGTGTGTGTGTGTGTGTGTGTGTGTGTGTGTGTGTGTGTGTGTGTGTGTGTGTGTGTGTGTGTTGTTTATTTGCGGTGTGTTCAGCATCAGTGGGCTCCTCGTGTCGCTGAGAGCAGAAATATGTTCCACTAGAATATTTGCAGGGGAATCTACAGAGAGCTCAGCGTTGACAATACACTTTAAAGCGGATTACCTGACTGTACACCGCCGGGGGATCAGTTGATATCTGCCTCAAAAAGGTGGGATTTATTTTTCTGGTTGTTGTGAGTTCTTGAACTACAGAGCCAGTTCAATGGATACAACGGTAAACAAGCTTACTTGAGATATTTTAAGATATCTTTTTGTGCAATACAACGTTTGTTGACTAAATGTATATTGATCAGTGTTGTTATTCTGACTTATTAATATAAGAAGAAACTCCCTCCAGATAACATAACAAAGAACTTTGTTTTTAATCGTTTAATGTATTTTTGTTAACCCGTTGAGAAGCATTTTACAGTTTGAATGGGCTTTTTAACCAAAATCAGATCATGTCCTTAGAGGCAAAAAAAATAAAGGTTTCTTATTCTAATGTGTTCAAAAAAAATCGTCGGCCTCAGAGTGTTTTCGCCAAAAACTCATTGAATGTGAATGATTGAATGTGTGTGACACAGCCTTTGTTGTCGGGGGTGTTTCCGTGGTCACAGTGTGTACTTCCATAACCACAACAGAAGTTTGTGGTTTTTACTAGCGCTTGGCCTTAAACAGCTCCACATGATGACAAGGAGGAGAAGAAGAAGAATATTGGACTTAAAGAGCCTGTGACACGGGTTTCACCCATCATCCAAACCCATCAATTTGATGCCTTGCCTTGCCTTGCCTTCAATATTGACCATATTCTGGATCTTCTCTGGGATTCTTCAAATCCCGCCAAATGATGTGTGACGTCATTGCGGGCACAGAGCTCCAGCTGCACCGTTCAGGATCCCAGCATCTGCATGTAAACGCACGATGGCGCACACAGCAGCGATGACAGTTTAATTTTGAACGTGTCTGAGAGCTCATATGAGGCTGAAGGATCGGTTTATGTTGTATCTGTTAGAAGTTTAGGAATTAGGTGCGTCAATATGGGCGATCATACGGTCATGTAGCCAGTGGTGGAATGGGACTAAAAATCATCCCGGGACTCTCGACCGGCCCACTTCGGTACCGCTAGTAAATTGTCAAGGGGGGAGTGGGGGATGTGCTAGTGATTTATCCGAACGGCCCACTTCGGTACCGGCCCATCGGGATTCGTCCCGATGGCCAGTCCGCCACTGCACCCAGCCCAGCCCACGTAAACTGTCAACGGGGGGAGCCTCGCTGCGGGGAAACGGTGGACCTAGTGTCCCGATCGGAGTGGGAATAATAATAATAATAATCCGTGCATTTTATCCATTAATTTCCCCAACATTGTGGTAAAAAAACCACACGTTTAATCCATGTTGGTGTACTACAACTACAAAAAGCATCGGTTTGTTTTTTCATCAGGAAATGCAGACCGGCTCAAACAAACGATTTTTAATACATTTAATGTATCATATGTTCGCCGAATTGACATGAAAGCACTAATAAATGTAGTTTCATCCACTTGAGTTTACAACTACAAAAATAATCGATTTGTTTTTATATCGCATCCGACGGGAGGAAATGCAGCAGCTCTCACTACCGATTTGTAATCCTAATTTAATCATCATCTTCACCACGATCATTTATGTTTATGTTCGTCGAATTGACATGAAAGCACTGACAAATATGAATATACTGTAGTCAACTTCATTAAAACGTTATTAACGTGCCTAAACTCAGTAATTCACCATTTCTACGCATGACAACACACTTTGTCCGTGTTTGGCTCTCTCGCCGCACAGTGAAGCGTTCCCGCATTGACGTCACTTCCGGCTTCCCCCAAAACTTCAAAATGAGTCGAAGGAATTTCCCCGCGATGTTCGAAATTATTGATATTTATCGGAACGGTATCGCACCTTCTTTTTTAAGCTGACGGTTCGAGATTACTAGTAGCCCAATATTTCATTGCACAACAGTTGTTGGGAGGCTGTCACAGGCTCTTTAAGTTCACGTTACCGTTATAAACTGATAACAGATAACGGCTGGTCATCCAACGCGATGAACTCAGCTATCTTGGCTGTTATTCTTTTGGCCTTTTCACTGTTCTGGGGCAGTTTCTCTTTCATTTTAAAAGTCTCTGAAAGTGTCTGTTGTTTCAGTGCCGTTACCTGAGTGGCCGCTGTGTACTCGTCGTGTTGCTGTTTGTTTCTCAGGCGGCGTATTAGATTGGTCGTGTTGAACGTAGCTCTGTTCTTTCCACCACGCGGAACCTCCGCCTTGCAAGCATTGCATCTGGCTGTTACACTGCCTTCGCTTTCAATTTTATAATACTTCCAAACTCCCGACATTTTCTCTGTCCCGACTCCCGAGTCACCAGCTGAACGTAGCCTCTCGTTAGCTTGCTGCTACTATTAGACACTGCGCCCACTCTGTTGCCAGATTTGAGAGGAATAAGCAACCAGGTCTGAAAACAAGCCCAAGAGAAGCAACACATACATGATGTTGTGTCATTTTAAACCAAAACTAAGGCCTCAGGATGACTTTAAGACGTGAACATGGTCATTTTTGTTTTGTAACATTAAATAATAAAAATATTTTAGAAAAATAAATAAATAATAATAATAACAATTCCCGATCCCCGATTTTTTTTCTCCCGATTCCGATCTTTTGAAAATCACGTGATCGGCTCCGATCACGTGATTTTCAAAAGATCGGAATCGGGACATCTCTAGTGGCGGCTTCAGGGTTTTAGTCAAGATGGAGTCTTTTGTAGGGCGGCTGGTCGGAGTTACACTAACTAGCTAAGAGACCAAGCTCCAAATCTCTTTAAGAGCTCAGAGGACGAAGGGAAGTGGTTTAGACAACTTTCCACACACAAACACACACCTGCTGTTTGCCTGGTATGCAAGTGGAAACCTTCACGTTCTACAGCCTCCTTATCTCACACACACACACACTGATATCCTCCAATTGTGCTGCATGAGAAGCTTTCTTAAGAAACACACAAGGTGAGATGAAGTCACAGAAACACTTCCACATCCTACATAGTATACTGCACTTCAAAATGACCTGAGAGAGCAGATAGACTCTAAAAGAGACTGCAGCCCCCCGAAGAAACGTGTTGGAACGCAGCCAGGGACATCGAGTCAGACAGTAATGTGAAGTTGCTCTGCAGCATATTAAGATTTTATATATAATCATAAATACATTTATTGATGTCTGTTCTATACTTTAGAATTTAAGACTGAAACTAACACATTCTTAGTCTCTCAAAACGTTCTGACTTCCTGTCTGTGTCTCTCAGCTCCAAGCCCATTGGTTTCTACTGAAGACGTACATCTTTAAAAACAAGAATATATAGATGGATGTTTGAAAAAGGCTCCGTTATTTTGTAGATTTGTATCAAACAGACAGGATGCATTTGTGTAGGGTCACTATGTGTGTGTTCATGATAATAGCTGAATGAACATGTCACTGATGTGTTTTCAATCATTTGGAGCAGGAGACATTTCAGGCTTTGATACACACAATTCTTGTTAGGATATTGCTTCATGTTGATCTTATTTTGATAATGAAAACAAAATAAAATGTTGGCGTCAGTAAAGGATGGGAATATGTCTTGCAACACTAAAAAAACTAAATGTCTGAAGGAAGACATATAGAAAGAAATGGAAGGGATCCTCTCAGTGGCGGCTGGTTACAAATATTTTAGGTGGGGCTGTGGAAATGGTGACCAAACAATACCAGGGGGGTCAGGGGGGATGCTCCCCCGGTAAAAAAAATGGAGAAAAGACCCCTTAAATGATGACTTCTGGTGATGTTAGAGGGGGGGGGGGGGGGAAGGACAAATTGAGGCTTAAAAATATGAGAAGACTGATCAATACCTCCATAATCTTCAGTGTGGTTAGCTATGAATCTTCCAAAACTTCCAAACACCTTGTTCTGGACATAGTTTCTACATAAACTGTGCAACAGTACAGTAGGCCCACACAAACTGCAGAACACCGGGGCTTTGGGAACATTCAAAATTACTTAAAATGATTTCATTCCCATTTAACCTGTTAAGGGGCTTTTCCCCCCCGTTTTTTTCCTCACTAAACTGAGTCTCAGGGCTTCTTAAAATGTAATAAACTATTCATGTGTCCTGCTCATTTAACGGGAAGAAACTCAGCTAACTGATGATATGAACCATGTTTACCGAAACAAAACACAAGTCTCTCAAGAAGCGTCTAAATGAGCCCTGTGCGAAAAAATGCTAACGCACTCTAGGTATAAATCAATCGATATACTTATCGGATATGCTTAAATTATTGATGATCCATAATTCAATTTGTATGTCAAAAACTGAGTTTTCATATTAGCTGCTAATGATAGCTTCCAGAGTGTATGACAGCTCCCTGTTTTTCTCCTTGGATACGAGTCAAAACAACTCACAGACTGCCTTGGGCCAGGCGCCGAAATTGTAGCCCTTGGACCATCAGATCTGACGACGCTGATAGGCTGAAATAATGTTTCGGCGGCATAGTACTTTTCAGGTAGCAACAGTCAGCACTTGGTTGGCTGATGCCGCACTTAGGGCTCTTTTCTTACCGCCCAGACGAGAAAGGGTAATGATACACGTAAATGGTCCAATCAGCTCGCTCATCTCCTGATCTCATTGCCCAAACACCTAAATGAAAGTGTGAGGACGACTGGAAGCACCTCTGTGACGGGATTGGCTGCAGAGCCACTAACTTAAATGTACAACTCATTCTATCAAACGTTTATGATTCCATTTCTCTAATTATATTTAATTAACTTTACTGCGCACATAAATATTATCTCATCTGTAATAAATGTTAACGTCTTTATTTCCGGCTATGATGGTTCTAAATCACTGAATGCTGGAGTTGACCTTTTCTAACTTTTTGTTCCTGTTCCTGTCCCCCGAGCTCTGTGGGAGTGTGTGTGTTGTTAATGAGGTGGGGGTGTTTATCCTAGAGGTTAAACGGGCTGATGATAGGGGGCACGACCTCCACGCTGTGACCTCTGACCTTTCTGCACTTGTTAAGCGTTCCTGTGATAGTGACACACGCTTCTGCTGCTATGGGCGAGCTCGTAAATCAGGGAGAGGAGGGGGGCTAACCCTTGACCCTAAACACACACACATCACACACACACACTAACTGTTCAGACATATGACTGTGTGTGTGTGTGTACGTGTGTGTACGTGTGTGTGCGTGTGTGTGTGTGTGTGAGTGTGTGTGCGTGTGTTCATGGTTGACAGCAGTCAGTGAGAGTCTGTTCTTGTGAAAAGCTCCACCTGTAAGACAGCCAGCAGCTACTTCCTGTTTTCTGAACTCCTCACTGTACAACGGCATCATTCTGCACCAAACTTGAAGAGAAGTCCACAATCTTTAGCCGTTTTGGTGACATGGTGTCATTGATTTATTCATAATTTCCTTTATAAAACCTCCAAATGAAAATCTACAATTAAAAAATATATATAGGCAAGGCTAGGCAAGGCAAGTTTATTTATATAGTACTTTTCTGTACGCGACAATTCAAAGTGCTTTACAAAACAAATTTAAATACTTTTTAGGAATAAATACAGTAACAACACATTATACAATGGCATTTTACAACAGGCATTACAAAGCAAAGATAATAAAATAATAAAAATAAACACCACAGGTAAACAATACATGTTTAAAAGGCATACTGTAGTTCGAATATGATCATCTCAATTAAATGCAGCGGCAAAGAGATATGTTTTTAGTCTCGATTTAAAAATAGTAAGCGTTTCTGCGGACGTGCATGATTTGGGTAGTTTATTCCAGAGTGTCGGGGTATAACAGCTCTCCATGTTTTGTTGTTACTCTCGGAACCAATAGCAGACCCGTCCCAGAAGACCTGAGGCACCTTGATGGCTCGTAATTATGTAGGAGTTCAACAATATACTTTGGTCCTAAACCATGTAATGATTTAAAAACTAGCAATAGTAGGCTACTTTAAAATCAATTCTTTGGCCGATTGGAAGCCAATGTAGAGATTTCAGAACCGGACTGATGTGATCCACTCTTTTAGTGTTAGTGAGGACACGTGCAGCAGCATTCTGAATCAGCTGCAGCTTTCTGATGGATTTTTTTGTCAGCCCTGTGAATACACTATTGCAGTAGTCGAGTCTACTGAAAATAAAAGTATGGACAAGCTTTTCTAAATCCTGTTGTGACATTAGTTTTTTAATAATTTCAGCCAGAGGTAGCATATAAATATTAAAAAGCAAAGGTCCTAAGATGGAGCTTTGAGGAACCCCGCATGACATATTTGTCAAAGTTGATGTGTAGTTGCCTATTGAGACAAAGTTTGTTCTGTCCTTTAAGTAGGTACTAAACCAATTTAGAGCTGTTGCTGAAACTCCCACCCAGTTTTCTAGATGGTCTAGTAATATGTTGTGGTCAACAGTATCAAACGCAGCACTGAGATCTAATAATACTAAAACTGATATTCTGCCACTGTCTGTGTTTAAATGAATGTCATTTAAGACCTTTACAAGTGCAGTTTCAGTGCTGTGGTTAGGTCGAAAGCCTGACTGAAACACATCGAAACAGTTATTTAAAAACATGAAATGACTCAACTGTTGAAAAACAACTTTTTCAATCAATTTGCTTAAAAAAGTAAGGTTTGATATTGGCCTGTAATTATTCATTACGGTTGTGTCTAAGTTATGCTTTTTTAGGAGCGGTTTAATTACTGCAGTTTTCAGGGCCTGTGGAAATACACCTGATTGAAGAGACTTGTTTACTATGTGTAGTATATCTGAGGCCATGCAGGGAAAAACAGTTCGGAATAATATCGAGGCTACAGGAGGAGGATTTCAGATGTTGAATAATGTCTTCCAGGTCTTTAGCATTTATCAGACGGAATTGTGACATGGTGTCTGAATTGGCTTTAAGTGGACACAGGGACAAAACATTGGCTGTACCTGATGCAGAGGCACTGACTGCCTGTCTAATTTGCATGATTTTGTCAGTGAAGAAGGAGGCAAAGTCATTGCAGGCCCTGGTGGATAGAAATTCAGAGGCTACTGACACTGGGGGGTTAGTTAGTCTGTCGAAAACAAGGCACGTTAGTTGTTTTTATTTTTGGTAATGATGTCAGAAAAGAAAGACTGTCGTGCCTTTTTTATTTCCTGATTATAGAAACCAAGTTTCTCTTTATATATTTCGAAGTAAACTTGGAGATTTGTTTTTCTCCACCTGCGTTCAGCTTTTCTGCACTCAGTTTTTGCTGTTCTCACAGTCATGGCTTTTGTCCATGGAGATTTTTTCTTGCCAGATACTTCCTTTATTTTAATGGGAGCGATGGCATCCATGACATTTGTTATTTTAGAATTAAAATGATCAACTAGCTCATTTACTGAGAAGTTAGCATGGGCAATTGAGGGAGTAAAAATCTGAGCAAACATGTCCTCTGCATTTTCAGTTAAGTGACGTCTAGTGGTTACCTCTTTCTTAGCAATTGTATGGACAGAAATAGAGCCCTCAAAGAAAACACAGGAATGGTCGGAGAGCGCAATATCAGTCACCACAAGCTTAGAGATGTTCAGACCCTTTGATACAATTAAGTCCAGAGTGTGCCCCTTATTGTGCGTCGGACCCTTGACATGCTGAGTCAGTCCAAAATTGTCGATAACACAAAACAGTTCTTTAGCCCAGTGGATCTCAAACTTTTTTCAATAATGTACCCCCTTTGAAAAAAAGATTCAGCCAAGTACCCCCTGATCAGTGCAAAAACAATTTGTTAAGGAAAAAAAATGCCTATAAAGAGGTGCATAGGCCTACAGTGCTGCACCATCATTTATTAAAACAACATTGTAACTGAGAAACACTTAAATGCTACATTTAAAATGTTTACAATCCATCACTAAATTCATAGCAAACCAATTTTAAAATCATGCAATAACACTAAGACGACATTAGTTGCATTGAACTGATCTTTTTAATAAGTTGTACACTTTAGTGAGAAACATGTGCTTGTGCTCCACTGAGGAACTTTTGTTATTCTCAGTGACAAGAAGGCCACTGCAGTTATTACACTGAAATATGTGTAACTGTTAATATAAAACCCACACTGCTCAAACTTCGTTACCTTTCCTAAAATTAGTATATCTGTTTATTTATTTATTTTGGGGCGTGGGGAATGAAGAGAAAAAAATATATGAGCATTGTATGAGCATGGGATTTTGACCCCTCATATACATATGCATAATGCTGCGCTATACTTGCGGCCACACGCCGTTGCCAAGCAACGCTTATTGTTTAGGTGTCCTTTGATAAGCAGGCTGTTGCGACCTGGCTCAAAAGGCCACAACAAAAAGGAGACACAACATGTCAACGGGTAGGTAAAGGTGTTTATTTGCACCACACTGTTCAAGTCAACTCATGGTTTATACTCATCAGAGCCGGGTGCCTGCAGGAAAAAGCAGAGAGAGAGAACAGACAGGAGCAGAGAGGCTTTAAAATAGCTGCAGAGCACCAGACCCAGGTGCCCTGAGTTACTGCAATCAGTGCGACCAAGACAGGACAGCCACACCCTCTCCACTGATGAACCCACAAGACGGAGGCCCCAAAGGGATCCCCGAAACAACACCAAATATCCAGAGCCAGAGAGACTTCCTACCCCACCGGGGCACGAAAGAGAGCATCCGCCACAACGTTGTCCTTCCCCTTAATGTGCCGAATGTCCAAACTATAGGACTGCAGGAACAGGGCCCACCAAGTCAATACAGTCCTCCATCCGTGGCAACGGGTAAGAATCTGTTTTTGTCACCTTATTAACCTTACGATAGTCGTTACAAAACCGCGGAGACCCATCTGATTTGCCAACCAGCAGACTAGGCGACGCCCAACTGGAGAACGACTGTACTGCAATCTGATTGTCCAACATGTACTGGACCTCAGCCTCCAGCACCCTACGCTTATCTGCAGGACAACGATAAAATCGCTGCTTAATTGGAGGACTGTCCCCCACGTCGATATCATGCTCCACGAGAGTTGTGCGCGATGGCGTATCGCCGAACAGTACCACAAACTTCCCGATTAAAGCCGCCAATTCATCTCTCTGTACTGCCGGTAAGTGACTCAACAAGCGATCCAATTGGCATAACGACTCCGAATTCCTCAGCCTACCAGACATAACAGGTTCATCTGGTGCCTTAACATCACACTCCTCAGCCAACCCTCGATCTGAAAGCACAGAATCAACCATCATTATGGGGCCCACACCCAACTTTTTAGCCATGAAGCTATCCCCAACGGTATCACGAACATAGTACGGTTTCAGGAGGTTGACGTGACACAGTTGAGACAACTTCCTCCGATTTGGAGTAGCAATCAAGTAATTTTGATCTGACACTTTACTCTCAACAGTGTACGGGCCGGCAAACTTGGCTTTGAATGGTGAGACCTGCAGTGGCATTAAAGCCAACACCTGATCCCCTGGGTTGAATTCACGATACTCTGCTTTACGGTCATAGAGTCTCTTCATATTAGCCTGAGCACCAGCTAAATGTTTCCTTGCCATTTCCACCGCTACATACAGGCGATGACGAAAGCCCTGTACATAGTCCACTACATTTTTAGGTGGCTCACCCTCAACCAAACCATCCTGGAGAACAGATAACACACCACGCACCTTATGCCTAAAGACCAAATCATTAGGGCTGAACCCTGTACTTTCCTGCACGACTTCCCTGGACGCCAACATGAGCCATGGAAGTCCCTCCTCCCAGTCCTTCCCCATTTCCATACAATAAGCACGCAGCATGGACTTCAATGTTTGATGAAACCGCTCTAGCGCCCCCTGGCTTTGGGCATGGTAAGCCGACGCAAGGTTATGCCTGACCCCCAGCTGCTGTAGGATCTGTTTGAACATATGGGAAGTAAAGTTGGTACCCTGGTCGCTTTGAATCACACGTGGGATCCCAAATGTGGAGATGAACTGGGTTAAAGCCCTAACTACTGGCTTCACTGAAATGGAGCGCAAGGGAAACGCTGCAGGATACCTTGTAGTCTGGCACATTATAGTAAGCATGTACGCACAACCGGACTTAGATGGAGGCAACGGCCCCACACAATCTATGATCAAATGCTCAAAAGATTGACCAAGGGCTGGAATGGGACTGAGGGGTGCAGGCTTCACCAACTGACTTGGTTTACCAGTGAACTGACATATGTGGCATGCTTTAATATAGCTTGCAACATCGCGCTTTAACCGAGGCCAGAAAAAAAAAATAGCGTAGGACACGGTCATAGGTTTTTTTTATCCCCAAATGTCCATCACTATCATGCGCAGTTTGCAATATCACATCACGAAAGCTATACTCGGCACCACCACCTGAAAAATTGCCTCCCCCACAGCATCACCAACACAGGGCACCCACTTACGCACCAGCAAGTCCCCCTGAACAAAGTAACCCTGGGCTATGTCTCTGACCTTCTCTGCCGGCAACAACTCAGTCCACAGAGCAGAAAGAGATTAATCAACCTTCTGACTCCTGACCCAGTCCTCCTTTGACATCGACGAAGGGAGATCAGGCAGTGAGATCACATGTACCACATTACTTTTGCTACACTCCGAAACATGTGGGTCAGCAGACATTTTACGGCTCTGTGCACGTGTCACAGCACAAACTGGAAACACACTTGGAAACTGAAAACCACACTCATCTGGCTCCCCGGATGCCACCGGCCTGGAAACCACCACAGGCGGTGGCACACCAGCCCACACAGCACTACCAGCGAGATCGTTGCCCAAAATCATATGTATCCCATCAAGTGGCAACGCGGGACGCACGCCGATAGACACAACTCCCCGCACCAGCTCGCAATCCAGCACTATTGTATGCCGTGGCACAGGGATCAAGCCCATCTCCATGCCCCTCATCAGCACAAAATCCCCCGTTTCTGTCTCTGACGAAAAAGGCAACACTGACTCAACAATGAATGAGTATCTAGCCGCTGTATCACGCAACACCTTAATCGGCACATATTTGTCACTACCGACTACTGATACAACAGCTTCAGTGATGAACGGCTCAAAACCATAACCCGCATCCGGGTCGGCACGAACCGGCTTCTTATCAGGCACCATGCCCGAGCCTACACCCAACGGTTTTTTATCCAACATGGCAGAACAACACATGGCTGGAGCATGTGGTGACAAACGAGGCTTCCCCTTAGTTTCCAGCAACGGACACTGCTCCTTCCAATGACCCCCTCCTCTGCAATAATGACATAGGTCCACTTTGGCCCCCTCGGGTCGCCCTGTACCTACAAATCTACGGGAGGAGCCTGGTGAAAACTTTGCACCACCGCGGGCATAGCCATTGTCTTCTCCACGTTTCCAATCACCCCTAGAATACTTCTCAGTAAAACTGCCCTTATGTGTCAACACAAAATCGTCCGCTAATTCAGCAGCTCTAAACGCGGTGGAAGGTTTCTGTTCATTCACATAAGTGGCCACACGGTGAGGGAGAATGTCTTTAAATTGTTCCAAGACAATGAGCTCACAAAGACCGTCAAAACTTGCAACCTTTGCTGCCGCGCACCACTGCTGAAAATGAGAAGTTAAATCACGGATAAACTCCACATGTGTCTGCTTATCTCCCTTGACCCAACTTCTGAACCTTTGACGATACGCTTCAGGAACCAGTTCGTAAGACTTCAACACCGCTGATTTTACTCTATCATAGTCCAAAGCATTTTCGCCACAAACAGCTGAATAGGCTTCCTGTGCTCGCCCAGTGAGTACACACTGAAGTAACAGTACTCTGTCCGAATCTGACCAGTTTCTTGCCTCTGCTATGCGTTCAAATAGAGTGAAAAAAATGTCCGGGTCACGCTCATTGAACTTTGGCACTAATCGCAAGTAAGAAATGATATCGCCACTGCCTGATGCCGATCTATCACCACCATCCTCCCCTGGAGAAAACTTGCCCTCTCCCATCAGCCGTAATCTAGCATGTTCCACCTCACATTTCATCTTTTCCACCTCCAGCACCTTCTCCACCTCTAAACGCTTCTCTACCTCCTGCTGCTGACCCCTCATCTCCAACTGCAACTTCTCCTGCTCCAACCTCAACTCCAACCTCAACCTCTCCTGATCAAACTGCATAGCCAAAAGCTCCTTTTGCTGCTCGAACGTCAAACCAGCTGTCTGAACCACTACCGGCACGAACCCTGCCGCACCAGACTCACTCTTCTGCAACACCCCCTGCTCAAACAAAGATGACACAATGACAGTTGTAATGTCATGTTTCCGCTTGCTCCCCACAACAGCAATGTCATAGTGCTCTGCTATTTCGACCAACTGCGCCTTCTGGCAATCATCTAAGAAAGACACTGAGGGCGCATCCACAAACGCTGACAAAGAACTCATAATAGCCAATCAGAAAGCAAAGTATTAAACTGCCAACACGCATGGGCATAAGATCAACCCCACAGAGAGTTTCCCCCTAACTGCCTAAACAAAATCTTCCTAATCTCACCTAGTCTTCATGTGGCTTGCGGCGGGTAATTACGCACTGGAACCCGGCGGAGTTATGGAGCAACCTGCACGCAGGTAACACCAAGAACTCACGCGGACGTGCCCCCGAGACAGCTGTCCGAAAACAGCTGACACTAACCACGTCGCCACAACACTATGAAAAAAAAAAAAAACAGACGCACCCCAAGGGGAAACGCCACTTAAGCCTAGCGGGGAAAATCTCTTTTACAAAAGCGTAACAAACAGCAACATCTTACCTTCTGATTGGCACACAAAACCTGACGACATGTCAAACACTACAGCTTCCTGAAACCCAAAAGACATGATGTGTCCCCCAAATAGCAGCGACAAGCCAGCACACAGCTGGACCACAACAATGAATCAGCTGCTCAATGACACCATGTGCTCTGAGCACTACACAAACTTTTTAAACAAATAACCCGTTGGACGAGCCCCCATTTGTTGCGACCTGGCTCAAAAGGCCACAACAAAAAGGAGACACAACATGTCAACGGGTAGGTAAAGGTGTTTATTTGCACCACACTGTTCAAGTCAACTCATGGTTTATACTCATCAGAGCCGGGTGCCTGCAGGAAAAAGCAGAGAGAGAGAGAACAGACAGGAGCAGAGAGGCTTTAAAATAGCTGCAGAGCACCAGACCCAGGTGCCCTGAGTTACTGCAATCAGTGCGATCAATGCAGCCAAGACAGGACAGCCACACCCTCTCCACTGATGAACCCACAGGTGCATCACATATATATTAATATATAATATATAATTAACTAGAACTAGCTAGATCTGACAGATTTGGACATAAACGCGAGTGAAGTATAACCGGACACGAGAGAGAGATCAGATCAGCTGCTGCTGACGGAGAACACGCAGCTCTGCATGATCACAGCTCCGCCGCTGTGACGGACCGTTGAGCGGAGCCAAATACACTTAGACCTAACACACTTAGCTAGTTTATCTACTCTAAACTAGTTATAAATATATGTATTCTTTACTGTCGGGTCACTTATTACAGGTTCAGCGAGCTGCACGACTCGAGACTGACGGGCTGTCAGGAGAGGGAGAGGAAAATAGAGCACCCCGTTTGAAGTCTCCCCATTTAATAAGCTCCTGCGCACCACCTCAGACCACGACTGCTGATGGCCAGGTGTCGAGGAGTCAGAAGGCCGTGGGGTTATTCAGACTATCCAGGAAGCAAGAGCAGGATCCACCACAGCCTTTTACAGGACGAAGTGGTTGGGATTCCAGCGATGGTCTGAAGGACAGGTGGAAGGATCCCACATAACTGTGTAATGGATAGTTGTACTGAACGAGACAAGCTGTTTAGACTGCACCGATGCCACCTCCATGAGACTGGACATGAGTATTTTTCTTTCAGCTCGTCAAAAAGCCATCGGATGTCCTTCTTAAGGTCTGTTATCTGTGTATTAGCTCTCTGAAGTAGCACATAATCCTTAGGGTGTTTTGATGGCATTTTTGAGTGTAAAAGGTTAGGGCAATTACTGTCCCATGCACCAATGCCAAACTGCGTCAAGATATATAAGCAGGGGTGGCTAAATGTTTGTAGGCAGGAGAGCTAGATGCTAACAGGTAGTGGGAGCCTGTAAAAAATGCATAAGACAGCTGCCGGACTGAAGGAACACACTTTGAATATTTTACTGCTTCTCCTGAAAACCAAATGAAACTTAATATAAAGTTCAGACCAACTTCAGATGTCATGTCTTTGAGGTTCTGACATCCTGCTGCTGAACGCTGAGAGGATTAAATGATGAATGGTTGGTGGTGCGCTGCGGTTTCTACTGGCAACACTGTTGCCCCCCCCCCCCCACACGGAGTCAGTGGTATGGAGATGAATTTAATTACGGGCTCGGAAGCCCTGACAGAGCCCGCCTCCGGCCCGGTCCCCCCGGAGGTCAGCCGCCTTCACGTGGCTTTCAATCAACGCCACCGCTCCAGAAAAGCTCCGTAGCCTTAAATAAGGGGCAGGACGAAACCTGAGACTCCTACAACTAAACGGGGGGAGAGAGAAAGGGGAATGGGAGGGGGGAGTGCTCTGTGGGCGCCTTGCACTTCTCCCTCTCAAGATAGAAACTCCTAAACTGTTATGAAAAGACATTCCGGATCAAACAAAAACCTTAATTTAGCAAAAGAGAACACAAACATATCTCCACCAATGATCCGTCAGTGTTTCTCCTGCAGAGAAGCATCATCTCTCTGACGGCTTCTCAGCCTGTGCCAACCATTGGAGCTTTCTCCGACTGAGAGTCCACCTCAACAGAAAGCCACAAACCAGCGACTGCAGCTTCAGCCAAAAAACATTTATTTTCCTCTGACTGTGTGAAGCGTCCACAGCTGGTTGCTGCCACCGCACAGTGCAAACACACTGCGGGCTGAGGGTAGGGGTGGGAGCAGTCTTGGGGCTCAGAGAAGCTGCAGTCTGCCAGAAGGAAAGCATTGTCATTTTGACAGACCAAGATCTTTCTCAGAACGCTGTGCGGGTTTGTGACTGCTGACAGGCGCATCTCCACAAAAACAGGACAAGAAGTATAATCTGCAACATAAAATGCCTTTTTTCCTGAAGATGTCCTTCCTAAAACATATTTTCATGACATCACTTTTTCTGTTTGCATTTGAACCCCCAAATACATGTAAGTTTATCCTTAAAATAATGTGAAGAACAAGAAAGGAAAACATGGCATTTAGAAGTATCTAGAGCTGTCAATCACATACTACTATTATTTATTGCTATTCATTCAAGTGAGTAATCTTCTGCATCTGCTGATTCATGTGTGCCTAAAGTTCCACAGCAGCCACAGTTATGATCCGTCTTAGTTTTCCCTGTTTTATATTGTCCCGTCAAGATCTGTCTTTGGTTTCTTTTTTTCTTTTGAAAAATGTTCACCCCCCCACCGTCTTGTCTGTTGCTTCCTGTCTCTGGCCGTTTCTCAATCGCGAGTACACATGCTGCAGAGCAACTATTTCAAGTATACTACGTCATCGAGTGGCGCCGAAGGCCTGTTTAAATGCATGTTAAATGCCCAGCATTCTGCGCCACGTAGTATACTTGAAATAGTTGCTCTGCAGCATGTGTACTCGACATTGAGAAACGGCCTCTGTGTTCCCTCCTGCCTGATTACCTGATTGTGTTCACCTGGTGTCCCTGTGTTTTCTCCTCCCTCCCCACCTGTGTCTTGTTTGTGTGATTAGTCTTGTGTGCATTTAAGTTCTGGTTTTTCTGTCAGTCTTTGTGAGATTCTTGATGTTTCTGGACGGATTTTGATTCTGAAGGAGTTTTTGTTTTGCCTTATTTTACCTTGTTGCCTGGCCTTGTTCCGCAATTAAAGAAGTTTTTGTTTTCAACCAATCTTCTGCATTTGGGCCATGTTGTACCTTGCTGCCCAGCCGTGACAGCCACTGGATAGACCTTGAGGATTCAGTAATAATTAAACAAAATACTTGAAACTGTTGGATTGTCATTGGATATTCTGTTTTCTCAGAAAATAAAACTTTAGCAAATCAAAATAAGACAACCATGATAACAAGGATCTATTAAGGTTGTGTCTGTTATCCTGGTAAAGATATCTGAAAGCTGTCCTCCTTCCTCAAGAAAACTCTAAAGCTCCAACAAAGCTATGTGCCAAGCGCTGCGAGCGTCTGCCAAAAACTCAAATATTCCAACCAGCCAAATTATCTTCCTGTGAAATCAGTCACAAATCGGGGAAACATGCTGAGCAATCTCTCTGGAGAATTGTGTTTTTTTTTTTTTTTAAACCTGTTAAATGTGCCAGCTTCTGGCAGAAGCTCTGCTCTGCCCTCAGAAGGCCGCGGGGTGAGGAGGACCAGCACAGATCCCCCCCCTGACTACTGCTTTACCGACCGCTGATGAAGTGATGCCTGTCTGATGCCTGTCTGACGCTGATAACGCGTTTGCCTCTGAGACACAGCGTGCTGGGAGAGGGGAGGTGCTTTTTCATCCTAAAAATCAACAGAAGATAATCGGAACCAAATTATATACTGATGAGTGTGAATTTAGAGTCCAAAGAAGATCATTTAAAAACAATTAGAAATGGGTATCTATATCTTAAAACAAGAAAGAAAAATGTTAGCATTTAAAATCAGCTTATCATTGTTTCACATCCTATTCCTCATTAAGTTGACCTAAATCATTTGTCATGGACTTCACATTTTCTGAGACTTTCATCCTTGGTGGTTTATAATTCAGGTCAACTTATGCACCTGCTGATGATACTGTGATGTGATGTTGGGTCCCAAAACAGCTACTAAATGGACCCGAGGAGAGATTATTTGCCAACTACTGATTTAGACATCAAGAATACTATTTAGATAAATGAAATTGACTTTGAAAAATATTTTACAAATCCCTCTAAGAACACAGGCCAACGTCCACTGGAAAAACAAGTGTTCTGTAAAAAGTTAGCTAACCTGTTGATAAGAGTAAAGAAAGCTACAGATTTCATCAACTATCCAACTGACAATTAGACTAGAATCTGCAACAAAGCCAAAGACCACTTTTATAAAAAAGGTATGCCAACGTTAGTTTTGATATAACTTACAGTCAGGTCTCTTTCAGCTTTATAGGCTCTCTTGATATCCAGAATGGGAATATCACTAAACTGCTGATCTCAAGCTCAATGCTACAGACATTATGGCTGCCTCGAGAAGACCCAGAGTCGAGTTAAACCACTGCACTTTTTAAAAATGTTTTGGTATTTCAACATATATATAGATAAGAAAAAGCATGAACCAATAAACAACGAGCAGTCAATAAATAAAGACACCAAAGATGAAGTGAGACCCTACAGGAAGCCAAAGGAAAAAATGGCTGCCCTTATATTACAGAAAAAAGACTGTGTAGCTTCTGAAGGTGTGTGTCGTTGTGTGTTCGTCGTGTTTTTATCACATGTACACTGTTACAAAGAGCAGCAGCTCAGCATCCAATCACACACTCACACACATGAAGAAGAATAAGAGGAGGCTCAGGGACTTACCGGCGTGCACGAAGTAGGCCAGGTAGAGATCCAGCTCCTTAACTGAAACTCCAATGTGATGCGGCTGCACACACAGGGTGGGGTTTGAACACTGAGGAGACTTTACCAGCCTCTCCCCGTCAGTACTTTCGAGGGGAATCCCTTTGAATAAAATCACCATGACCAGGTCCAGCCTCCACACTTTGTCCGCCTGGCGCAGGCAGTCGATCCTCCTCATCTTGCCCTTCTGGTCAGGGTTGGAGAGCACACAGCACGGAGCCTTCTTCCCCGTCACCGTCAGCACAAAGTCCTCTCTGAACTCGGGCCGGATGTCCTTGCGCAGCTTGGCCAGGAGGCGAGACGCCCACTTCTGTTTGACCTCCGGCTTCTCGCCCAGCAGCTCGTCCTTCACGGCGCGCTCCTCCTCCTTGGACATGCGCTTCTCATGCTTCTTGAAGTACTTCCTCTTGCGGGCCTGCAGGTTGAACCATGTGTAGGCGAAGGCCCGGACGTGGGGGAGCAGGGCCTCGATGAAAGGATGGAATTCATCCTGAGGAAGGGAGAGGAGAGACGTGTCAATGACAATCAAACCAACATGCAACAACACAGCTTCCTGCTTTAAAGGGAAATCACTTGATTCCACTCTAAACTGTATCATCATATATCTATTTATTTGTATTCATATATATATATATATATATATATATCTTTACATATATATTCTGTGTCATGTAGTTTCATTTCTTCATTTAGGCTGTATGACAGTTACTTCTTTCCATGAGAAAAAGGTTTTTGTCGCATCATTTTTGGACACATTCAGCACAACATTTTTGGAAGGTTTGGTTCTTTACTTTATTTTCAAGTTTCAAGGCTTTTATTGTCATGTGTACATAGCTACAGTGTAGCTATGACAATGAACATCTTAGGTCACAGACTCCTCCAACAGTGCAACACAATAACACAGATACAATAGTACAAGTAAATACAATAACATAGAATATAATAGAAACAGAATATTATAGAAACAGTGCAGATAAAAATAATTAAAAGGATCAAGGGGAGAGGGGAATGCTGAAGGAAATAAAGTAGGGATGGAAATGAAAGAGGGAACAAAGAAGGAAAGAAGGGGCAAAGAAAGGAGAGGGGATAAAACAGAGACAAGAGTGACACAAAGAAGACTGTAGGACATTCATCAGATAGGAAAACCAAAGTGACGAAGAAAGCAAAGCAGAGAATATTAAGTACGTTTACAAGGAGGAAAAAGAACAGAAGCAAAGAAACAGAAAACAAAGAAGGGGAAAACAGAAATAAATAATGATACAAGGAGAGTCTGGAGAACAGAGGGGGTTAAGGAAGCAAGTTGAGAGGCAATAAAAGACAAAGAAGGAAACAACAAAGGAAGGATAGCAGCAAATGCAAAAGGAAGAAAGAAGGAAGTTGTGTACAAAGAATGAGTTGTGATTCTGACAGTAATCCGCTGGCTGATCACAGGTCAGAAGGCAAATAGAGAATGGTTGTGTGCTGGGTTCAGGCTGCAGAGCGCTCTCTCTCTCGGCCCACACACACTCTTTAGTGTCAGTTCAGCCTGTCTACTGCTTTCTTGGCTTTCAGGCAGGAATGTGGGTCTGTGGGGGTCTGCCAAACCCGAAGAAAAAAAACAGAATCCCACCAACTATCGACCGACCAACAAACCAGCGGCAGGCGAGCAGAAAGAGGCCGCCACAAGCACCGAGGCTCCCATCAGGGATTAAAGGTGAATTAAAGGTGCATTATGAGGCTTTGGCTGATGAATACTGCCCAGTTATTAAAGGTGGGAATGTGGTTAGAAAGCATGTCGTAGATTAGACCCAATTTGGGGTTGGTTACACCTGCTCTCCACCCTCCTCCTCTCTTAAATTATATTTAAACTGGCAAAACATAACTTAAATGAGGTACTGCAAAGATTATCAACAATATTATGAAACTGATCTAACTTTGAATGGTTTTGGTTATTGACTCAGTCAGAACAGTCCGCATGTGTCCAGAATCTGTCTGAATATTGAATTTATTTGAAGACAAATTAAACGTTAGGGTTCAATCACTTATTTAATAACTGCTTTATACCAGAGGTCTTGCTTTTGTATATCATTATCTGCAGACCATGTACCATTGTTTTCGATTTATTTACCTTCAATAAAAAACATATCATCTGTTTTTAATTCCGTCACGTTTCAGTTTTTGATCTATGCATTTATTTTGATAATAACAACAATAAAAGGTCGAGCAAGTGTCAAGTCTGAAAACTGAAATCCACGGATGCGGAGTCTTTACATTGTTTCCATGGCACCTTGGCGGTGCAGTGTATGAGAAGTGTAGATATTGTTGATACATGTTTCTTTGTTTTGTTCTTAGGGTTGGGACAGTCGTCTGCGGTGAAGCTCAGTGGAAAACCTGTCATTTCAGTTTGTCGGTCTAAACACTGAAGGACGGGCAGAAAAACACTTTCATCACCAAGAGCACAGAAAACATAGACGGACAGAAAACATCTTGGAACCTTCCTTATTTGGAAAAACGCTCTCGGAGGGTTCCTGAGCAGGATTGGAGGCCCTGTCCCTCCTCGAGAGCCACGTATTGAAAATAAATACATAAAAAACACTATTCATAGATAGTCAAACCGAGATAAATCTTGGTGTTATTTGTTAAAAATCCAGGATTCCCATACTAAGGCCCCTTGGCTCTCATTGAGGTGGTGAACCTGTAGATTGATTTTTATTTGTATTCTTTTTGGATCAACTTGAAGATCTAGGTTAAAACATTTAGTTAAATACAGGAACTTCCGGAGGAGTTTTGTGTTGTTGCAGCCAGCCGCTCTGCAGTCAGACGCTCTGCAGACACTCTGCAGTCAGACGCTCTGCAGCCAGCCGCTCTGCAGCCAGCCGACGCTCTGCAGCCAGCCACTCTGCAGCCAACCGCTCTGCAGTGAGACGCGCTGCAGACGCTCTGCAGACACTCTGCAGCCAGCCGCTCTGCAGCCAGATGCTCTGCAGTCAGACGCTCTACAGACACTCTGCAGCCAGCCGCTCTGCAGCCAGATGCTCTGCAGTCAGACGCTCTGCAGACGCTCTGCAGCCAGACACTCTGCAACCAGCCGCTCTGCAGCCAGCCGCTCTACAGCCAGCCGCTCTGCAGCCAGACGCTCTGCAGCCAGACGCTCTGCAGCCAGACGCTCTGCAGCCAGACGCTCTGCAGCCAGATGCTCTGCAGTCAGACGCTCTGCAGACGCTCTGCAGCCAGACACTCTGCAGCCAGATGCTCTGCAGCCAGACGCTCTGCAGCCAGACGCTCTGCAGCCAGACGCTCTGCAGCCAGATGCTCTGCATCCAGCCGCTCTGCAGCCAGACGCTCTGCAGCCAGACGCTCTGCAGCCAGACGCTCTGCAGCCAGACACTCTGCAGCCAGCCGCTCTGCATCCAGCCGCTCTGCAGCCAGACGCTCTGCATCCAGCCGCTCTGCAGCCAGACGCTCTGCAGCCAGATGCTCTGCAGCCAGACGCTCTGCAGCCAGATGCTCTGCAGTCAGACGCTCTGCATCCAGCCGCTCTGCAGCCAGACGCTCTGCAGCCAGACGCTCTGCAGCCAGACGCTCTGCAGTCAGACGCTCTGCAGCCAGACGCTCTGCAGCCAGATGCTCTGCAGTCAGACGCTCTGCAGCCAGACGCTCTGCATCCAGCCGCTCTGCATCCAGACGCTCTGCAGCCAGACGCTCTGCAGTCAGACGCTCTGCAGCCAGACGCTCTGCAGCCAGACGCTCTGCAGCCAGACGCTCTGCAGTCAGACGCTCTGCAGCCAGACGCTCTGCAGCCAGATGCTCTGCAGTCAGACGCTCTGCAGCCAGACGCTCTGCATCCAGCCGCTCTGCATCCAGACGCTCTGCAGCCAGACGCTCTCCAGCCAGACGCTCTGCAGCCAGACGCTCTGCATCCAGACGCTCTGCAGCCAGACGCTCTGCATCCAGACGCTCTCCAGCCAGACGCTCTGCAGCCAGACGCTCAGCAGACGTTCTCGGACGCTCTGCAGGACGGCCGAACACCGCCTTTTGTTATTTGTGATTACTGTTAGAAGTGAGATGTGTTTCTGTTTATGTCCTCTGGCCGTTATAAGAACAACAAGGGTCTGCTGGAGGAATTATGTGTGTCTCCACACAGATGCGCAGACACACACACTACGCATTCCACAGTGGCTCTGCAGCTCGGCGCTCTGGCTGCAGCCACATACCAACATTCCTCACAGTGCAGCGTCTCTGCTTCCTGATCGCTCACACACCGGCCTCCTCCGCCGCTTCACACTCTGTCCGTCCACCGCAAACAAAATCCCACTTAACAAGTCACTCTCCCTCATTGTCTACCATAAAAAACGTGCCTTGCTGCCAGCAGGGGTGAGATAATCCCCCTTGCTTTCGGCTTCCCCTCCACTGTTTTCTGAAATGTGTCTTTAAATAAAATAATCCTGTTTGTGCATCCATGTCAAGATAGTGATTCAGCAAATGTACTGATACTAGCTGATTGTTGATGTTTCGTTTTTTAAGAACTGTAGAAAATTTCCCTTTTCGGTCCGATAATCAATCTTGTTCTATGTGTAACTTATTTTGATTCAAGGCTACAGTGAAAATCAAAGCAGAGAGCTTCACCAGAATTAAATAATTATTACAGTAAAATAATTTATAATGAAATGTGAGATCATTTCAACCCAATGGCTGTTTTTGCTGCATATTCTAGGAAAATAAAATATGTTCATACTAGGAATTTTTGAGAATTTGAGAACTGCAAAAAAAACGTGTCTTTCAGTCATATTGTCTCCTATTTGAGCTTTCTGTGGCTCGGTTTTGAAGCTGACGTGTCACACTGCTCCCCAGGTTGTTTTTTCCTCTCTTTTAAGGTCTTTCTTTCTTTCGGCATCGAAGGAAATCGCCATTTCTAAACCTGTGAGGGGAGTCTGAGAGCCGACGCTTACACGTTCCCCCTCTGCACCTCGGTGACACATGTAATGGGCTCCCAATAGCAGAACTGTAACAACAACCCTGAATAACAATCATGTAATCCCCCCCCCCCCCGTCTATTGACACACTGAGGGAATTATCGCCGTGTCACTCGGGCTCAGTGGCATGCCGGCGCGGCCCGGCTGAGCCGCCAAAACCTCGCCACTAACGGCTGTTGATGAAGAAAGAGGAGGAGGATGGCATCATCCTCCTCCTCACAAACACACTGCGGAGGAACAACACTGTATGCACAGACAAACACACACACCAGGATGCAAGTAACAAAACCTCACCAATACTCTCAAAATACTTCATTAAAGAAAGTGCATACTATTTATGGAAAATAAGTGAGGAAATTGAATATCAAATTGATAATACCCATCACAAGTTGTGAAAGAAATGCAGAGTGTGAGTAGGATCCTTTCTACACAAGAGGCCTGTCAAACTGTTTATCTGATAAACAAACACTTCTAAATACACTGTTTTCAGTATGAAATTTGGAAGACCCAATCTCTTTGTGGTACATTTTAAGATTTCATTCATGGCCAATAATGGATGTGGATAAAATGTGTTTCTTTCGTGACGTTTATTATGTATTTTTTCAATTTGACTTTTGTAATAATCACATTTTAATTTTTTAGATCCTGCTCCTGTGACCACAAAATTATATTAAGATCTACTGTTGGCATTTTCTGAAATCATGAAATTCAAGTGACAAAAAAGTAGCCGAAAACAAACCAATAAGACGCAAGACGTAAATAATGTTGAGCAAACCCCAAACATCCGATCTCGTCGGCAATCACAATCTCTGGAACGCCACTGACACTGACGTGGAAATAAAGCCAACAAATACCTCACATGACCAAAAGCCTTGTTAAAGTAGTTAAATTACGTAAAAATCGATTAACAGGTTTCATTTGAGGGCGCCCCCTGCAGGCCGAGGAGCCAAACACACACACTACATTTACTGACACAAGGTTTGGGGGGGGGGGGATTTATATCAGGAAATATACGTTTAAAGTTCAACTTTATAAACATTTTGCAAATTATATAAACATAAATATATTAATATTACAATTAAAAATGTGGGATGCCAAATAAAGAAATGGTGTCTGGCACAGAGTATTTGTTATTTCTATGAATACATGGCTTCAGAATCAGCCTGACCAGTCCAATGTTGTTTAATAATCACATTTATCAGAAATAGATATTAATAAAATAAACAAATCAATAATGAAATCAATAAGCCAAAGAAAAAAACATCAGCTTGATTTTTTTACAAGAGCAAAGCAGTAAAAAAAACCATCTGTTTAAACTGCTAAACATTTGTCTTCATTGAGCAGGATTTATAAAACCAACTGCTGATTATTGGTTTTACTGGCTGATAATCAGATTAAACGTTAAAGCTTGTCTTCTGAACCACGGTTCAAACACGTCTCCAAACAGACTGAATCTCTAACCAGAAAATCAGGATGACAAATCAGTTTTTGGGAGGATTTAGGATTTATGAAAACTGCAGCAAAAATCTGACATTACACCAAAAGCTGAGGGTAAAATACCCGATCAGCAGAAACACCACTACATGATGTTACTGCTTGTGTCACTGACAATATAATATGTATTTACAGCCTATAAATCTACTCATTTATAAATTATAAGATTTAAATATCAGTGCATCATCTGGTGTCTGAAGAAATTGAAAAAAAAAAGGAAAAGATAATCCTTATGATAAAGTTAATTCAAATAATTGTTGGATTACAAGATATTTAAATATATAGCATTGTGATTTGTTTTAATTTAAGATGTAATATTGAAATCTATTTGTGTCCATTTGCCGTGGTTAATTTCAGGAGATTAAGCCAATAATTCCTGCAAAGGGAAGACGAAATCTGCAGCTAGCATCTCCAAGATGTCACACCCAAAACATCTCCTAAATCCTTTTTTAACCTCTGACCCTGAACACAACACTGTGGCAGAGATAAGGATTTTTAAAGAGCAAAAGTAGGTCAAATGTAAATTACTGACGGATAAATTAATGCAAATTAATCCTAATTCGTGTAGTCATTGTGTTTTTAGTTAAAGTGTAAAATAAAAATGTAATGTTAAACTTGCTGCAGGTCTGCCCTGTCACCTCAGCAGCTCACCTCTGACACAAACATTTCGTTTTTTAATGTAGACACACATATTTGTGTGAGGCCTTAGGTTCATATAAGGCCTAAACTGGAAGGAAGCAATTCATAATCAAATCCACTTAGATTTGTACAGAACAGGATCAACCTGCATTGTTGAACACAAGCAGCCGAAAGAAGGAAGTCCTGCAGCGGAGAGACCCTTCACCTCCCGGCAAGACCCTGTAGTCAGCGTACACTTACATTGATCTCTGCACACATATAAAGACGCACGGAGACCAGAAACAACTTGTCACATTTATGAAATGACAACAAAAAATCCCATTGCACGTCTCGTTGAAACTGAACTACAGTCACAGCAGGTCGGCGAGTGCAGACACACTTTGAAAGTTAGGGGGTATCGAAAAGAGAAATCACCAGCAGGATTACGTGTCCTTCACCAAACGTTGCTCCTCCACATTGTGCTTAACGTGTGCCATTCAGACTCATAAGGGACGCTAAGAGGGAAGTCTCCAGAAAGAAGCCCCGCGCCCTCCAAACTCTGAGCCAGAGATCCGGTCAAGGCTGGCCGGGCAGCGGGAGCCTGAGCCGGGCTTCAGTCAGAGGAGCAGCCCGCAGAGAAACACACACCCAGCGGCTCAAACGTCAAACCTGATAACAAACGACTGAGAAACACGCAAATTGGACCGAAGACAAGTTGACAAAAGTTCTGAGGGATAAATGACTGCTCGGAGCTAAAACATGTGAACTTCTGATGCGCCGTCCGCCATGTGCCGCGAGCAGAGGAAGACGGCAGTGGGAGTGTGAAGATAGAGCAAAGACTATAGGAGCAGTCCATACCGCCCATACCGTCCCGAGCACAGGCAGCAGGCTCCAGGAGAGCCCGGACACAGCTCCCTGCAAAAAACAGCGTCAAGAAACATTGAACAAGTTTGAAAAGCACTCACCTGTGTTAAACATAGCGGAGAATACATATCTGTCGATCTAATCTTAGATCTGGAAGGTGTGTGTTTATGTGTGTGTGGGTTACTGTAACTCCAGCCGGTGTGTGTGCGCGTGCGTGTCTGTGTGTTTATGTGTGTGAAAAAGGAAGGAACAGAAAAAAGGAGTGAGAGAGGGGAAACAGAGCCCTCCTTTTGCCCCCTTCGCTTTCACATTTCCAACCAGGGCTGAACGTTGACCCCGCCTCAGGTTACATGTAGGCTACTGTCCGGACCTGTTAGAGGCCCTCCGCCGGGGAGCGCACAACTTTCTGTCCTGACACGATGAACATCTCCAGCAACAAGAGAAAAGTCCCGTTATGAAAACTGAAAATTAAAAAAAAATTATAACAGGGAAGCCCGGTGTGGTGTCGGTGCTGAGGCGAGAGCGGCCGGTGCCGTTGGATGGTGCTAATCTCCAAATTGTCCCGAAACTGCATTTCAAACCGCCGGAGATCCGCGGTGACCAGCGGACCTCAGCAACATGTCTATCCGTGCTGCGGCGCGCTGTGGCCGGCGTGCGATGGTGCGGCTCCTCGGTGCTCGGGACGGTGTGCGCGGTGCAGTAGTGTCGGTGGAGGAAGAGAACTGGGGAGGAGGAAGAAAGAAAGGGCACAACGGGATCCCTGAGCTGCCAGACGGCCGCCTCGCCTCTAAAACAACCGACAGCTGCTTTCCGTTAATGTTATCTCCAACAGGAGGAGACGGTAAAGAAGAGAGAGGGAGGGGTAGAGAGAGTGAGTCGGTGTGTCCCGGACGCAGAACGGAGCGCCACCTCTGCTGCTCTGCTGTCTGCTCTCCGGCTCCGGTCCTCCACTCGCTCCGCTGCCCGGCTGCTCGGTGTGTGTGCGGCCGTGGACTGTGCGCACTGACCCTGCAGAGCCCGAACTGATCACACACTCTGCTTATTGATCAGGAGGGAAACATCGATCCTCCTCACGCAGTTTCACAAGTACAACCCGGTGACGCCGCTGATGTGTGTGAGAGAGTGTGTGTGCTCCGTGTTCCCGAGGAACTGATCACTGTGTGGGATTATGGATCGGTATCGATTAGTATGCACGAACTGATTTCAGTGCGTTTATACAAACTTAACTGTCTCCGGTGGGCAGCAGAACAACCCACTGGTGTATAATGGTTTATTTGCATTAGGAGGAGGAAGACATTGATTTAATCCAACAGCACAGAGTAAATGAAGTTGTTTCTCCCGCGTCTTTTGTACACGTTTGGATGGTAACACCGCGCCTGACCGCCTCTCTCGGGGTCCAGCTGTGGCTGTGCGGCTCCCTCTCACTCCACAGGCTGCTTTATTTTTCCTGTCCCGTTACGAGACGGAAAACAAACTCCTATCCGGTGCTATACCTCGTGTCCAAATGCCACTCCGGAACCCCGTAAACCGTTAAATGCCTCTCTGCTAAAACGCACAAACAGCCGCTCCGGTGGGAAGTCAATAAGAAGCTGACAGCTGATCAGATGTGATCTATGGAGATCTGACCGGATCCACTCACTGCAGGGACACACTATTACTTTCTCTGTAATTAAAGCCTCAAACACACAAATCATGTTTTATTAACTTGTTATTTTCACGTTACACAAAGTTATATAATATCAATGAGACACAGAGATCATAATTAGATATGGCCAATCAGCTCTCTCATTCTTTTGTATTGCTTCTTGAGTAGGTTTACGAGTAAGTATTTACTTTGCATAGACATTTTTATGTATTGAATCACTCTCTGCTCTATAAATGTTATTTGAGCATAAACGTTGCACCTGAAATCCTTTCGTTTTTTCTGGTTTGTATTTGAGATGTTGTGCTCTCTTTGGTCCCTTTGAAAAAAAACTTTTATTTCAACTGCGTTTTATATAGTTTTGAGTGATAAAAAAACCTCCTGAACTTGAAGTTTAGTCCTCAGAAAAGTCAGAATTGGAACAAAGTTAACTGCAGGGTTATACTTATTTGTTTGGTGGATATTTTGCACTTAAAATATTAAGTTAAGTACAGGAATATTACGGCTTACTCAAAAAGTAATTATTCTGCAGTTTGAGGCCCTTTTAGAGTAAGACATTACTGTGTAACAACACAGGATAATAATAATAATAATAAGTGGGGAATACACATAGATGTCAGCGAACAAAGTAATAATATCTCTGAAAATTGAAAAGGAGCAGGAAGCCTTCCAAATAAAAAATGTACAAGTATTCACTTGACATCTCGTATTTTTGTATTTGTTTTCACAGCACAGTGACGCTCTACTGTTTTGTGTTTGAACTTATGAACTGACCTTTGAGGTGAATGGAGTGTACAGCACCCCCTATCCACACAGCTTACAGTATAACATGCAGAAAGAAGTGCCATCCTAATCTTTTTTGATCACAAAAATAACAATACAATGATGTTTGGATCCTTAAAAAGATATGCACATTTAGGAGAAATGATGAACCATCCCAAATGAATGTATTATGTTGGTGAATCGAGCAGATGTTTGAACATTACATGGTAAGAGAGATATGCCCAAAGGAGAGAAAAGTGATCGTTGGTGTCACCTGAGAAACACAGACACACTATAATCGCCTTTAGAGGAACATAAGAGCAATATAGCTATGGATGGAAGTTACCATACAGATCCAGTAAAAGCTCTATAAAGCCAGACACTGTGTTTCCCTGCAGGACCGTTATAGAGGAGATCAAACTCCACAAACAGACACATCAGCTCTGAACCACAGACACACTGTGAACACCATGCAAAGATATCATATACTGCAGGAGGCCCAAACAGCACAGAGTCCTGCACATCATGACATCAAGGAACCACACCGTGCATGAAGTAGGGTCAAAGTTGCCATGACAACAAGATCATCACCACAGTCATATTACAATCATATTATATAGAGAATAAACTGCCATTATAGACACTATATCATTCCTTTACAGTATAACAGACACCTTTTAAATCCTACAAGGATATTCTAGGAATATTATATTAATATTGTAAGTGTAAACATACAGTAAGTTTAAAAAACAACAACTAATGCATCAGCACTCATGTTTGTTTTATTTGAGGTGAATATATCTGCATGTTTCTTGTTGTTGTGACTTTGTATCAATAAGGTTTTCTGCACTTGTAATTGGATAAAAGCTTCAGCTAAATGAAATGTCATAGTGTTGACAGTCTAATAATCAAATGGTATGTTGTTAATACAAGTGTTGTATTGGCATACAATCTCATTAAGTGTTTTAAATTCAGCCTAAAACAGACATGAAACAACTCTGGGGGATTAGAGACATATTCTGGGATTATTACGATTATTTCAAGAGGTAATCAAATGCAAACTGGCATGTTCTATAGAGTCATATGGATATTGTGATGAAAGTATGATAAAGTGAAATATACTGATGAATAAGTATACCTTTCAAATCCCTACGGAGACAATGTAAGTATTAATTCAGTCATCATTTAAGATCTAAAAAGGGAAACGGAATGATCAACCTAAAAATGAAGTGAAAGGAAAATAATACCAACAGGGAGACAACTCTCTGTTGAGCGTCACTGACAGGAACAAAGGCGAATATATTGAAATTATATTTAAAGGCTAATTAATTTCAACCAGTTCTAATGCACAATTGAATGTCTTTAAACTAAATTTAGTTGAGTTATTGGTATACGCAAATATTATCATGTGAAATAAAATATCATAACATATATTAAAGACACAAAAAAGCACATTTTGAGACCTAGCCTATACTTCAATGACATTGCATGCAAATAAGGTACAAATAAGAGACGGCGTGTAGCCTATACGCTTCATGTTCGATGCTCGCCTATACAAGAATTCACTTAGCCATGATAAAGCTATCATAATTATGAGGGGACACTTAGCTGCCAATTATAGATACATACATGGTTTAGTGTTAATATTCAGAGTTTCAAAGGCTCATACTGGCGTTCCATTGCAAATAGTCTTTACAATTCAAATTGAGAAACATTACTCGGGATTCTGCATTTCCGGTCTATTAAAGTTTAGAAGACAAACACTCTGAGAAGAACTCGGGAGGAATAACTAACCGGAGAGAAACCCAGGCTTCTCTATGTTTGTGTTTGTTTGTTATGTCATTTGTTTATCCCCATTCTCCCATGTTCTTCCTTCTGTCTGGCTGGAACCACATTGGTCTAACCCGGTTCCGCTCGGTGTGACCCTGTAGGGTACAGCGGCAACGTGGATCCGCTCCCCGCCCCGCGCTGCGAGCCTCCTGCCGCAGGGCGGGGAGCGCTCTCTCCCGTTCAACGGGGCGCTCAGAGGCGGCGGTGAGAGAAGAGGAGAGGCGGGGAGCGGAGTCGGTGCACCGGCTGGCTGCTGCTGGTTTTGGCCGCAACACATGGCTCTGTCCCCAGCAGCACTCTGCTGCTCTGTTACTGAGACCCTAACTGACTCACAGTCAGCTTGTGTGTGAAGGCCAGTCAGAAACATAACATATAGCCTACTATTAGAAAAGAAGAAGCAGACCTAACCTTACATCTGTTCCACGATCTAATATTATTTCATTTGTCCGAATGTAATGTCCCTCACTCACAACCCTTTGGAAATGAGTGTGAGAGCTTCAAATGCAAGTAAACAAAGCATTTCACTCATAGCTTTTCTGTAGCTTTCCACTTCTTCGGCAGATGGAGGTTGAATTCGTAATGATCTGCTAATCCATCGAACTCCATTTTTAGATGAAGACTGAGATACCCCAAAGCTCCTGAATAACTGCGCATAGAAATGGAACTTGCAGCCAGATTTCTGTCAATTCAAATGTATATGCTTTTACTGGTGTCTTTTTTGTTCATTTGCCATCAACAGTTGTTCTCATGTGAGCATGTTCTGTACATAAAACCTCTCATTCATCTACAAAACCATGGAGTGGGGTCATTTAGAAAAACTGAGGTTCAGTGTTCAACATAAATTGGGGATCAGACCAATGACCATGGAAGAGAAAATAACCCTGATGATATCACAGTAAAGTTAGCTCACATGCAAAATGCAATATGTTTGACAAACTGAAAGAGGGAAGCTTGAACGACCCAGACATAAAGGCAGGAACGATAGTTGCATAGTAAGAAATGGAATCCAGTGTTTTGGGAATTTTGACCCAAAAACAGGAACTAGAAGTCCAAATATGGAACAAAGTGAATACTAAATAACTGCAGTGGCACTTTTCTTAAATGTGGTGCAAAGAACTTCCTAAGTGTGGTAGCAGACCTCTGAATGTTCTGGTTCTGTGCAGCAGCGATTTCCTTCAGTTTGTAGAAACGTGTGAGTTTTGTAGTGCTAACAATACAAAGACCACCAGTGGGGACGAGATGTAAGGAGCTGTACAGGTTGAATATTAGACTGAATAAAAACTTCATCTAGGCCTAGGGGATGGACCTTAAGTTTAGCTCTTCGAAAATATATATAGGATTATTTTAATATGCCTCATACACGTTTTGCCCTCAGAAGTGTCTCCACATAAAATCCCTCATCACTCTCAATTTTAAATCTTTCATCAAATGAATTCATGCGACAGAGTCCACGCTATAAATGTGATCAGCTCATCATTTACCGTGACGTTTGTCTTGTGAGCAACCTGTTCGTTAGAAGCTCTTCCTAAATAAAGCTGCTTTGGCTTCAGCTGATCTTTCCTTCTACAGGTTTTCAGGAGCTGCGAGTCGCCTGAGGTTAATGAACAGAAGCTTTTATGTTAATAGAAGGACAGCCGGCGTGATTTAACAAGACAATCTGCAGATTTACTTCCACTCAAACACTGAGGCTGCGGCGCCACGTTATTAGTTGGCTAAACAACGGCTCAGCAATGAAGGTCAAGACAAAGAGAAGGTAATTAGATTACAACAATTAAATTGGGTTTTCAATATGATCAATAATCTTAATGTCTAATCACGGACGGACCGCTCGCTCCGAAAATAATGGAATCAGTTCCTGTATTCCAGCTCAGGTAAAACAGGTCCCTTCATATAACAAGATAACTGAGGAATAACATCAGATTTGTATACATTAGGATCTGGATCATTGAATCTGAAATGTTCTGTTTTTAATTACGATTTTGCTCCTGAATCTGATTTGCATCTAATGCTTTTGTGATCATTAGACTTAGTCCTCCATTCAGGTTTTGATTTACATTAGAAATCCAGCTCTCTGTAAAGCAGTCTAACAATATGACTACTGATGGTCATCTCCTTTTTAATTGTATTCCATTCTTTTGAGTAAGTTATATTAGTTGTATGTAGGTGGGTCTTTAATTAATCCAGATCTAATTTAAAGTGCATTGTCAAGAGCTTTGCCGGGAGATACAGGATGGAATTGTGATGAATTGTGTTTCTATGTCATTATTATTTAGTTTATTTTTTTTTACGTTAAAACCTGAATCATATAACATGTGTCATTACTGCATAATAATGCATTAGTGTCTGTATTAAAAACTCAGTGTGGTATTACCGCAAAAATAATTAGAAAACAAATATCATCCTCTTTCATGGCACCAGATGTTTCCCTGTACTGAGTGTGAGGCGCCATCTAGAGCCAGCTGACTGACACTACCACACAGGGTGTGTGTGTGTGTGTGTGTGTGTGTGTGTGTGTGTGTGTGTGTGTGTGTGTGTGTGTGTGTGTGTGTGTGTGTGTGTGTGTGTGTGTGTGTGTGTGTGTGTGTGTGTGTGTGTGTGTGTGTGTGTGTGTGTGTGTGTGTGTGTGTGTTTGGGTGTGCACGAGGCCCTGCGCTGAAAGTGTGTACAGTGTGTTGATATTCTACACTGCAAAATCCTGTGAAAATCGACACACTATGAAAATAACTGAATCCATACGTTTTTTTTCATATAAAAAAAAAAGTATTGTATTTTCACAGGAGCAATGCCATAATAAAAAAACATATCATGGTCAAACTTGATTGATGTCAAGTTTAATATAAAAAATAAAACAGTAGAACAATAGAATATTTAGGTAAGACATGATCATCATTTTCTTTTTGTGTCTGATTGTGTGTCTGATTACTATAATGACATATCTAAATTTAATAGAAAATTATAATTCAAAGAAAAGAAAAACTGCTAGGTTGGAAATACTCTCAGAACGCGAGACCTTGAGACAGTAAAACCGCCCGGCGACAGGTGACTTCCCTTTAAAGTTTAAGGGTGCACTTGATTTAATAATGGTTAAGTCAGAAGGGTTGTGCATCATTATGTCAATAAGGATCCTCACAATTAGCAGCACAAACATGTGTGAGTGGTAATTACACCGTCCGGCAACGACATCACCTCCAACATCCTTCACACCCATCACATCAACAAGCAGCACTGCCAGAGCAGACACACACACACACACACACACACACACACACACACACACACACACACACACACACACACACACACACACACACACACACCACACACACACACACACACACACACACACACACACACACACACACACACACACACACACACAACACACACCACACACACCACACACGCAACACACACACACACACACACACCACACACGCACACACACACACACACACACACCACACACACACACCACACACACACACACACACACACACGCACACACACCACACGCACACACATGCACACTCGGTGCGCTTGTGCAGGTGTTGCCTCTTCACACACACCTGGCTGAATTTGCAGCAGAGATCAGACTCTCCTTCAGGTTCATCAACATCAACTGACAATCAGACCATCTGCATCACCACAAGTCAGCCGTCCCCATGACAATGAATTAATCTGGCATAGCAACCCACCCATGGCCTAATTTCTGACTTTTGTATTTTATAAAAAATGTCTTCAGATTATAATATATTACACTGCAAAGTAAGACAAAGAATAATTAAAAAATACCAGTCTGCAGACGTAAATTGCTCCGTTTTGACGGGTGCTACTGAGTGGAAAAGTCATGTTTAAATGCAGTGCAGCATGTTCTCCTCTTCTTTACAAACTTCGACTAAACTGTGTTCAAACCCACATATCTTTATATCAAGTTGTAGTGGAAAAGATTCCAAACAAAACATGTCTAAATTATGCATTCGTCCTGGGTTTGGAAGGGAGCAGGGTCTCCACTGTAGGATCAGATAGAGCAGCAGGATGATAGCAGAGGATATGCTCTGTGTAGCACACATCATACAGAGGGACTTTGTCCATGCTTTAGATACGTCTTCCAATGCCCATGTTGTACTACTGATTGTACTACTGATTGTACTACTGATTATACTACTGTTTTTAAATGTTTTTAGAGGTGACGGAGCTGGGTGTACTTTTATTAGAGATGTTTCTGTCTGTGTTGTTTTAGAATGTGTGTCAGGATGGATCCCATGTCTTTTTATTTGCAAAAAAAAATCTACCTACGGAGTTACATTTGGGCCAAAAGTTTTGATCATTCGGAAAAATGTAAAGTATTTGAAAGTAAACGTTTTGATCCTGAACTTAAAAAAATTCAAAATATTTGAAAGTAAACGTTTTGATCCTGAACTTTAAAAAATACAATGCAAAAAAAAAAATGTGAACAGTTTTTTCAGGTTGAATATATTTAGAATCAGTTTAGCAATTTTTTTTAATTAAATTTTCAAATTTTTTTTTTTTCGCTTTGATACTTTTGGCCCTGATGTTGCGTAGGGGGCGGGATTAGCTGAGAGGGGCTTGGAATCATGAATGGTAGGCCTACCGTAGTCATGTTGCCTTCAGGAATTGTAGGTATCCCGATAAATATTGCTAAACACTTTTTATTAAGACTCCTGTGATTGGCAGTATATCGACACTGATGCCAGTGACAATGTTCTATTTAGCAAGCCATTTCTGATACTTGGCAACAATCATAGGAGCAATACACTGTGCCAGTTTGTGCAGTTCAGCCACCGCACTTTAAGCATGGGTGTTCCCCACTTCCTCAAAGCAGCGTGAACGCAGCGTAGTGTTAACTTAGGGTTAACTTAGCAGGGTTCAGGGTTAACTCTGAGTTTTCGGTCCTATACGACGCTGGTTCACCTCTTACCGGGGTAGATCTCCATGGTAACTTATGCTGAACACCTAACCTGCTCCGGGGCAGGTAATGTTCCAGATAAGAGATCAGGGGATCACTGGTGCTTTATCTTAATAAAAGTCACTTTCTGATAGCGTTTGTCCAAAATGTGTTTCCCAGGTGAGGGGTGAGTTTACTCAAATTTCTAAAATATATACTTCTTATTTCATTCTGATTAAATCCATGTTGAAATGAAAACAATTTTCAGCTATATGTTGTTTAATCCACTGAACTCATTGGGACTGTTTGTTTGTTATAAAATAGCTCGAACAAAAACATGCTCACAGCCAATACCTGGAGATAGCTTAAGCCCCTGTCACACTGTCCTGAAATTGACACCCGATGGACACACGATAAAGGAAATGTTCAAATTCGGCTGTGATCGTAGCAACATCGGGCCATTCGTGAGGGCATAAGCCATCGTATGACCGCCGGTGGAGTTTCTCAGGCTCCGGCAGCAACTTCGTGAGCGGCAACTTCGTAAGGCACTCGTGAGGGCATCTTGTCAAATCGTGTCATCTTCGTGTTATCATCGGTGCATTCGCCCTCACTCTGATCGGGGCGAATGCCCGATGGCACAGATGATAACAAGATGCCCTCACGATGGCCTTACGAAGGGCAAAATGGAGACACGAATTCAACATGAAAATGAACCTTCGCAAGGTCCTTCTGCAATTTTTTGACATGCCAAAGATTTTGCCACCGCTCACGAAGTTGCTGCCGGAGCCTGAGAAACTCCACCGGCGGTCATACGAAGGCTTAAGATGCCCTCACGAATGGCCCGATGTTGCTACGATCACAGCCGAATTTGAACAATTTGACACCTTTATCGTGTGTCCATCGGGTTGTTTTATTGCACAACAAAATCATGTAAACATATTATGTAAATAACCCAATTTGTGTTCTGTGAAACTGAAAAGGATATAATATATTATTTTGAAGGCGAGTTGACAGGAAGTTGTTGTTGCTATGGAAACAACAACATGACGGAGAAAACGTAATATCTTCTACATATAAAGACGGAGAAAGTAAAGAACAAAGTCTGAAAATATCAGTACAGTATCATAGTACTTTAACATAATTGTTTGTGTTACTTTCGTTGCAGTTGTATGTCCTAAATGTAATGTAAATGTTGCCTTCGTGTGTGGTTCGGGGCCATCATCGTGCGAAATTCACAATTCCATATTCGTGTGTCCATCGGGTGTCAACTTCGGGACAGTGTGACAGGGGCTTTAACGAAACACTGATACAATTTTCAAATGATAGAGGTGTGTTTCAGTTCCAGTCTCAAAACCTTGGTCTATAAACCCCAAAATGTTGGCATGAAGAATCAGTTCCATGTATATGAGCTTCTACAAATGATGTTTATTATCATGATATCATTATCATTTTATCATTATCATTTTATTATCAGGTAGTGTACCTGACGTCAGGGTTGGAGAGGAAGAAGAGTTGAGATTCGAGAGCCAGAAACATCAGAGTGAGTTCAACTTATTATGGGAGATATGAGTAACATCCTACAACATTTAAAACAGTCAACCAATCCGACGAGAGCAGAAACTCAAAAACCTCACATGGACGTCACCATGGAGACGGGCTGATGTCTGCAGAGGTTAGCGCCAAAATTACTGCAGGACCCACTGTGTGTATGTGTATGTGTGTGTGTGTGTGTGTGTGTGTGTGTGTATGTGTGTGTGTGTGTGTGTGTGTGTGTGTGTGTGTGTGTGTGTGTGTGTGTGTGTGTGTGTGTGTGTGTGTGTGTGTGTGTGTGTGTGTGTGTGTGTGTGTGTGTGTGTGTGTGTGTGTGTGTGTGTGTGTGTGTGTGTGTGTGTGTGTGTGTGTGTGTGTGTTGGGGGATGGAGGCTCCACCTGCTCCCACTGAGCTGCTGCCAGGCTGGAGATCAGCCAGCAGCACCGGGCCTGAAACCAAGTCTCCGCCAAGCTCGCACAGCCAGAGAGAGAGAGAGAGAGAGAGAGAGAGAGAGAGAGAGATGAGAATGGAGTGATGAGGAGGGAGAATGAGGTCAGGAAATCAGCAAAGAGAGGGATAGCAAGAGGCAGAGGGACAGTCGCACAAGGGAAGAATAGAGAAACACAGAAGCAGGATAAAGTGATGACTGCCTTAGAGTGGTTCAGCTCCTATCTGTCCCAGAGATCCTTCTCTGTTAGGCTTGGTGACTTTACATCGTCTTCTGCCCCCTATCCTGTGGAGTTCCCCAAGGTTCTATTTTGGGACCCATTTTCTTTTCTTTATACCTTCTCCCCCTTGGACCAATTTTTAGAAAACATGCCGTCTCGTACCACCTTTATGCAGACGACTCCCAAATATATCTACCCCTAAAAAAAACACCAGCTCTCTGATGCCCCTGGTTGACTGTCTTGATGACATAAAGGCCTGGATGGCGCTAAACTTTTTAAATAGAAATGAGAGCAAAACGGAGGTCATTGATTTTGGGCCAAATGGTGATGTCCCTTCCATTGACCTGGGTTCCCTGCTACCATATGCAAAACCCATGGTCACAAATCTGGGCGTCAAAATCGACAGTGCTTTTAAATTAGATAAACAGATCAACTCTGTGGTTGAGTCCAGTTTTTATCACTTGAGGCTCCTGTCCAAAATTAAACCAGTTTTATCCTTTTTAGACTTCGAGCGTGTAATTCATGCCTTTGTTTCTACGCGTCTAGATTATTGTAATGCACTTTATGCCGGCCTAAACAAGACCTCGCAGGCACGCCTGCAGCTGGTACAAAACGCTGCGGCTCGGCTGCTTACAGGAACACGCAAGCATGAGCACATCACACCTATTCTGGCTTCCCTCCACTGGCTTCCTGTCCATTTTAGAGTCCATTTTAAGATTCTGTTGTTTGTTTTTAAATCGCTTAATGGGCTGGCCCCTCAGTACATCTCCGACCTCTTACAGGTGTACACCCCCTCAAGGGCTTTGAGGTCGGCTGATCAGCTGTGGCTGGTAGTCCCTAAAATAAAGACAAAGACCAGGGGAGACCGAGCGTTCTCAGTGGTAGCCCCCAGGCTCTGGAATGACCTGCCCCCTCATGTCAAATTGTCGCCCACTCTCCAAACTTATAAGTCCCGCCTAAAGACCCACCTCTTTTCCCTCGCTTTCGAGTCAGTCTGAGCTATGCTCTACCTATTCTATGCTTTTATTGTCTGTCCATTGCCTTGATGTGCCTTGTATCTATTCCTATGTGTGCCTTTTATCTATTCCTGTAATATTATATTTTATTATAATGTTATGTTCATTGTGAAGCACTTTGGCAAACCCTCTGTTTTTAAAATGTGCTATATAAATAAAGTGGATTGGATTGGATGAGGACACATGTAAAAGAAAAGAAGAAGAAGAGGGAGGAAAGAACAAAGTGGAAACAGGAAAAACATCTGAAAACCAGAGGATATAGAAAAGGGAAACAGAGACAAAGAAATAAGTGATGTGAGGAAAAACCATGTAAGAAAACCAGGGTATGAAGAAGAGAAGCATTGAAGCAGAACCATGCGAGAACACAAAAGGAAAGAGAGGAGATTCTGCAGGGTCCACACACCGGAGCTGGGGCAGCATGGGTATCCCATTGAGTGTCATATCAACATTGAGCTATATATGAACATACTAGTTAGTTAGCATTATGGATGAGAGCAGAACATACCTAGCTACCTCATGCGATTGTGAGAGGATTTATAGATAACAGGATCTCATCAATGTTGTGTCAATTGAAAGGGTAGGTTTTGTTTGTACAGATAGGCCGTTTGATCTTCAATTATAATATTCTGGATTTCTTTGACTGTAATGTGTATTTGGAGACATATTTTAAATTAAAAAAAATAAACGTTAAAGAATTGTCAAATAGTTTGAAAATGGTCTTTCTGGCGTTTCAGAAGCACAGAAAATCATTTTTTTGGGTAATAAAAAAACCCATGTCAATCAGATGTGTGTGTGTTTGGCCACAACAGAAGAAGAGGATGAAACAGGAAGGCAGTGTGTACTGAGAGGAAAGCAGGAGGAACAGATGGCCTGGCAGAGCATGGGGAGAGGCCGGAACCCCCCTGCCCCCCCCACTCTCTGACCGACTTTCATTGATGAGCATGTTTATGTGTGTGTGTGTGTGTGTGTATAGCACGTGTTCGACACATATGCCATCGCACAATATTATTTAGAACAGCACCACCCCGTCTATTTCAAGTCCATACACAAAGATTCCGAGCTGCCTGCCAACATCCACACACTGAACACCAACTGTGTCTCAGCTCCACTTATCATATTCTACACGCTCACAAAAACAAACAAAGAACAGAACCAAGTGGACGTTTTTCTAATTCCCTCAGCTGGCAGTATTTGTTGTAGAAGTGAGTGGCGTCTGGCTTTTCTAATATCATAAGTTGTCAGTTGTCTATTAAAATCATTGCATTTGTATTTAGATGTTCTGTTTCTGAAATAGTTTTTCCGTGAGTTTAGCATGTATTGGGGATCTAGACTGTATATAAGAAATGAACCATCAGCACCATGACTTCCCTCCTTGGTTTGAAGTGAAAGCCGTAACATTGGTGTTTTGGCCGTCGTCGTTTTGGTTTTTGGAACCAGAAACGACCCGAGGTGGAGCTAAATACAACTCAACACTGGACATCTTTAGGTAACCAAATCTGACGATGAACACACTGGGGTTAGAGTTCTGGTGCTGCTGAAGGACGAGTGGAGTCAGCGGGTCATCAGCATATCAGCAACAAGAAAAACCACTCCTCTCTCCTCCAGGCCCCCCTCAGCGAGAGACTGTATGTTTGGAGTGTACTGTATGTGTGTGTGTGTGTGTCTATCTGTGCATGTGTGTGTGGCATCAAACTCTGTGTGTGTTCAGTTTATGGATCCGGCCATGCAGAAAGTTTCACAATTTACAACGAAAATATCTAGTAAGTGCTGAAGGGAAAGAAGCGAGAGGGCGAAGGTCAACCCTGACAAGAGACAAGCTCCTCACATTCTTCTTCTTCTTCTCGTCTGTCTTACATATCTAAACCAGGCTCACACACACACGCACACATTAATGCCATCCCTCGGCAGCAGACTGCCCACGCATCCCAGGTTTCACCAGGACCCAACCTGACTGGGCGCCCCAAAAATATATTTTGCCTTCTTTGAGAGGAAGAAGGAAGCCTGCGGGCGAGATGATGGAAAATGTAGGCAAGCTGTCAGCAGGACCGGCATATGCTGGACCCCCCCCCCCAAAAAAGTACAAATTAACAACACACCTCCTTCTGCCAAAAACCAGTCTGCCAACCAGTAAACCAGTCAGAACAGCATAGCAATACATATGTATTTCCAACTCTGTACTGACAGATTACGTGTATTCAAGCATTGAAAGTTGTCTGCTCCTATATATGTATTAGATCACATTTCCCCACCCTTTCTTTTGTTAAAGCAAAGTTATTCTATAGTATTCTGCATGTATATGATATGAGTATTTTAGAACTTGTTTTGTGATGTGTTGCAGCAGATTGGTCCCAACCTTTAATACCAGTGAACAAAGAAGCCCCTGTGTGTTCCTGCTAGTGGTCTGATGTCAAAGTTAACCATGCACTGAATATATTTTTTCTTTTCACAACTGTTTTGATATTATTACTAAACCGAGATTCTTTGATATCACAACATAATTGTGGTGAAATAAACAGAAAATTAAAACATAAAAAAATGTTTGGTAAAATACATAGTTTGAATTTTCACATTTGACTAAGGTTTACTTTCAAGTTATACGACAGATCAGACAGTTCAAGAGTGTAATGTAACTTTCACTTTCAGAAAATGTCTAAGAACATTAAAATGCAATACAATATGTAAATATGGTCTCTGTGAGCTGAGGGAACAGCTTTCTGATCAATATAAATCCATTAAAAAAGCGGTCAGACTGATTGGCAGTTATCTAACAAAGACTGTAATCTGATATGAAATATAATGTGGTGTTATGTGATGCAGTCTGATGGGAAACAGACACACAGCTGTGTTCATCGTGGAGTGAATTCACCTGAACACAACAACACTGAATGGTAACACGACAGGCATCACACACACACACACGCCGCACGCACGCACACACACACACACACACACACACGCCGCACGCACGCACACACACACACACACACACACACACACTCACACACACACACGCACACATGCACGCACACACACACACACACACACACACACACATTCACACACTCACACACACACTCACAACACACACACCACACAACACACACACTCACACAACTCACCACACACACAAACACACTCACAACACACACACACACACACTCACACAACACACACAAACACACACACAAACACCACACACTCTCACACACACACACTCACACACACACACACACACACACACACACACACAAACAGATGTGCAGTCTCCCCCAAACACAATATGAAAACAACAGAAGAGACCTGCCAGCTGTTACCATAAAGACAGGGAGTCTGTACACCCAGCTGGAGACACACACACACACACACACACACACACACACACACACACACACACACACACACAGAGACACACACACACAGAGAGACACACACACACACATAACACACACACACACACAGACACACACACACACACATAGACACACACACACACATAGACACACACACACACACAACACACACACACACACACACACACACACACACAGGTGTGATGGCTGCATGGGCACCAATGGCATCGCTTCATTGATCAGAAGTCGTCATTTTGTTACATGTCACAGATACTGGTTGTCTTGATTGGATAGTTGACCGTCCAATCATGGACACAGAGGACCAAATTAAGGGGCAATTAACCAGTCCAATATTAGTTATTTCTCAGTTTTATATTTTTTAAGTAAAATTATTGTTTTTGGACAATTCTGCCCTTTTTAAACAACATAAGTCAAAATGTACCCAATAACCTGAAAGTTAATTTAATAACAAATCTCTAGGGTGGTTTTCAGTTACGAGCTGGAAGCTTTTCCAGGATTAATCTAGAACAGATTAAATGTATCAGCTGTGAGAGGCCCCAGCCGGCATCAAGTCTAGGGCTGAACGATTAATCGATTTTAAATAGAAATCGCGATTTGAAATGACGCGATTTGATAATCGCAAAGCCTGCGATTTTTTGTAACTATTTTTTTTTTTTTTTTTTACACTTTTTTTTTTCTTTCTTGTGTGTCAGTCATCCACACCAATCAGAAGTGCTGTGCTCCACATGTACCAGCCATTGTTAATCAATCACAAGTGGCCCATGATAGAAGGTGATAGACAGATTGATCCAATCACCTGCCAAGTATTTTTGAAAGTGCCTGCCCTTTCCAGATGGCTTCCAATGGAGCTTTAGATGGTTTGGTGAAACAAAGCATCTGAGTCAGGTTAGTGATGCTCCATCACATGTTTTACATCTATTACAGGGTGCATCTTAAACTGAAGCTTGACTTTAAAGCAACCCAACAGAAGTTTCATGTAAGTTTAGTTCTTTCACTCGTAGCTCGGGCTGCGGGGGTGCTAGAGACGGGAGCACGTTGATACGACCTTCCTAGCCGGAGTTATGGCCGCATTTTACAATAAACTTCCGTTGGGTCGCTTACAAATAAATATCGCAATTCGAATCGCAATATCTGTCAGAAAAATCGCAATTAGATTTTTCCCCAAAATCGTGCAGCCCTAAGTCCGCTGGTTTCTCCGCTCTAATGCATTTTTTATTGAACGCTACCACCATCCTGTCGTCAAATATCCTGCTGTATATCTGTCTCCAGAGGTGTGAGGCAGGGGGGGGGGGGGGGGGGTTCAGACAGCTTTACCACAGAGCGATAGAGGGCCTTTTGTGGCCCGATATGCGGCTGGGAGGCCGGCCCGTCTCCTGCGGTGTGACTAACATGGGGCGACAGCGCCAGGCAGCGGAGGGCCCCGGCCGGGTGCCAGGAGCCCCTCACCGCTCGGATCAGGGCCGCGCCCGCTATCTTCCCACAACATGCGCTGCTGTCGGGGGCCTGAGCGGGCCAAATGAGCTTTTCTTGGAGAGGAAGCTCCCCACAAATCCTCTTGATGAGCTCCGACTCTCCCCTTTAATGTCTTCATTTACCATAGCCAGTGGCCTTGTAGTGGTTTGAAGTGGGAGGGGGGTGGGGGGGGGGGGGGGGGGGATCGGTGGGAACGGATGACTAATTCATACAAGCATTGTGTTTGAACTTCAGATGCATGGCTGAGAAAATCAGGGGCTCCATGTGATTGTGCAGCAGCTGATGTGAAGCATGTCAACTACTGATGGAGATATTCATTTCAAGCGTTTGAAAGGAAGCCTTTTTATAGAATTACAATCTGCCGACAAAAAATCACATTCCGTATAATCGGCATGGATAAAATAATAAATGTATCTGTGTCAATAAATTCCCTTTCACATATGGTTTGGATTAAACAAACTGTAAACAATACATATTGTGGAATATTAGTATATAAAGAGATCTGTCATTTTGAGGATTTAATTATTGTAGCACCAAGTGGACTGAGGCTGGCAGGGCCTCCATTCACAGAGCACTGTCTCCCTCTGCTGGAAGATAGATGATAACGCATTCATCTGACTTCAACAGCAGAGGGGTCAAACAGAGGTCACCCAGCCTCCTATTCACATCATTAAAATATGCTACCTCCTGTTTTCCTTGAGTTGTAATCCAAATAAAGGAATGAAGGACCATGATATGTTTTGATCAGCCAGCCTCACAACTCTTGTTCACATGCCACAGATTGAAATACGACTCGATGCAACCGACTATGAGAGCCTCATATTCACTGCAGGACCAAAAATAACCTTCTCCATACCTTCACACCACCGTCAACACATCCTACAAAAAGTTGCAAACCAAAGGTCCAAACCAAAAAAATCCGGAACTCCACAACCCTGCACACTTGAAACTGAAAATGTCCAGGAAGGACACGATGTCAGTATTCCGAAGAGCTCCATATCAACTCTGTGTCGACTTGTTTATTCTAAATTAATGCAAATGAAACAAAAAAAAGACCCATTTTTTAAATGTTTACTATGAACCCTTACGCTGAAATGTTCTGGTGCAAACACTTTAAACTTGTCAAAAAATGGTTAGTTGTGAGTTTGTGTAGTGAAGTGAGTCCAGCTGTCAGCTTCAGGTGCTGCTCTGAGAGGGGTTAAAGTGTCTGAAGCACATTTCCTTAAAAAGGCAAGTAAGTCTTTAGAGATGTTGAACACTTTTAAAGGAGTCATTCTGCATGAGTACCTTTACTTTTGAAATGTTGTATTATTTTCAAACAACCTTTACATAATGGAAGGTTTTCATACTGGCATTTCTACTTGTCTTTACCTAAGTAATGGATCTGACTATGTGGTTTAACACTGAGATTATTTCAAATGTTGTTTTAAATGTAATTCCTATAAACATCACCAGTGGCATCACCAGTTTCACCAACTTCAGCATCATTTTAAGTCCTAGAAATGAAAGTGTCTGTAAATCATGAACATTTCGAAGATCCTGGAGAGCTTCAACAAATACATTTAAAATATATGATCTGTGTGTGTGTGTGTCTGTGTGTGTGTTTGACCTAACTGTGGAGGAGAGTGATGAACACAGCAGGGGGGAGAGTGGGAAGGGATGAAGGATGCTGCAGGAGGAAGTGGGACGAAGGGACGCAATCACTCACTGACCCCCGTTGCCCCCGCCCCATCTTATCTCCCAACACCCACACCATATGACCATATGACCCACCCATATGTGGACCAGAGGAAGGGGGATCCGGGTTTGAGGATGATGCATGTGCTCGGGGAAACCCCTGGGCAGACATCCAAACATGTTTGTAGTGAAATCTGGATCCAGACACTCATTTGTCACATCAGCAGCTTCTCGTTCACACACAAACCGTTTTAACCTCTAAAGTCAATCAGAACTTCCTAGAACCCTGTTCTCTCACCTTTACGTCTCCACAGACTACGTTTATCGGAGTTTCCCAATGATGACTTATTTCACTTGCTCAGACCACTGAGAAATACTTCCCACCGCCTCCGACCATAACTAGTCAGGTCCTCTGCTCAAATTCCACGACTACAACAAATCCATAATCACTTTATCTTGGTCTTACACTGGATGACCTCACACATGTCTCAAACCTCCTTTTACAAAATCCATGAAACCAGCCCGACACTTCTTAATAAGAGCCCAGCTAGCTTCCATTATTGTGCACGTTATATACTGTATATCTTACACTCCTACTACATCAACTCCCTCCAAGCACCACCCTGCAGACCACCTTAACTAATAATAATAATAGCTTGGATCTACACTGAACAAAAATATAAATGCAACACTTTTGTTTTTGCTCCCATTCTTCATGAGATGAACTCAAAGATCTAAAACATTTTCTATAAACACAAAATAACCATTTCTCTCAAATATTGTTCACAAATCTGAAAGAATCTGTGATAGTGAGCACTTCTCCTTTGCCGAGATAATCCATCCCACCTCACAGGTGTGGCATATCAAGATGCTGATTAGACAGCATGATTATTGCACAGGTGTGCCTTAGGCTGGCCACAATAAAAGGCCACTCTGAAACGTGCAGTTTTGATTTATTGGGGGGGTCTGGGGGGGTCCGAAAACCAGTCAGTATCTGGTGTGAGGGGTAGGGGTAGGGTTAGGGTTAGGGTAATGTTGTGAATCGAGTGGCCCGTGGTGGTGGTGGGGTTATGGTATGGGCAGGCGTATGTTATGGACGACGAACACAGGCCACTCGATTCACAACATTACCCTACCCCTAACCCTACCCCTCACACCAGATACTGACTGGTTTTCGGACCCACCCAGACCCCCCAATAAAGAAAAACTGCACGTTTCAGAGTGGCCTTTTATTGTGGCCAGCCTAAGGCACACCTGTGCAATAATCATGCTGTCTAATCAGCATCTTGATATGCCACACCTGTGAGGTGGGATGGATTATCTCGGCAAAGGAGAAGTGCTCACTATCACAGATCTTTTCAGATTTGTGAACAATATTTGAGAGAAATGGTTATTTTGTGTATATAGAAAATGTTTTAGATCTTTGAGTTCATCTCATGAAAAATGGGAGCAAAAACAAAAGTGTTGCGTTTATATTTTTGTTCAGTGTATATAGCGCCTTTCAAGGGACCCAAGGTTGCATTACAAGTAATAGGGCAAAAACAAACATAACAAAACAAAAGTCAGACAGACAGAACAACAGATCGATTTAGGGGCCGAAAGCCTTGGCAAACAGATGGGACTTGATGGCCCTTTTGAAGGCGTCAAGTGTGGGGATGTTGCGGATCTCCGCAGGGAGAGCGTTCCAGAGGGTGGGGGCTGCCACGCTGAAGGCTCTGTCCCCGAAGGTTCGCAGTTTGGTTCGGGGGGTGGTAAGCAGGCCAGAGTCTGAAGACCGCAGGTTCCGGGGTGGGGCATGTGGGTGAAGGATGTCCGATAGGTACTGGGGGGCAAGGGCATGGAGGGACTTGTAGGTAAGGAGGAGGACTTTGTAGGATATGCGGGACTTGACCGGCAACCAGTGTAGGTGGATGAGGGTGGGAGTGATGTGCTGCCATGGCTTTGTGTGCGTGAGTACCCTAGCAGCACAGTTTTGGACATACTGGAGCCTGTCCTGGGTTTTGTTGGGAACCCCGAACAGGAGACCATTGCAGTAGTTCAAGCGGGTGGTGACAAACGCATGCACTAGGGTTTCGGCAACCGACTCTGAGAGTGACGGTCGGAGTCTGGCAATGTTCCTTAGGTGGTAACTACCACCTACACCCTGCAGACCACCTTAAGCTGCCCCCCTTCCAGCTCAACATCTCTCCCCTTTTCCCATCTCTCTCTCCCTCCTCTCTCTCCGGACTGTGTGTGTGATTGTGTGCTCTGCAGCGGTAAATGGATGTGCCCTCTTGAAGGAACAGGTCAGCACTTATTTCCGCAGCACTTAATGAGAAGCACATGGACTCCTCCTCCTCCTCTCTCCTCCCATCCGTTAGGAGGAAGATGAAGAGTGGGTCCACACCAAACAAAAACAACATGATCATTTCAAATGATATAATAATGAATGCATTGAAGTCATTAAACGTTAACCACTTCCTAAACCACACCGGTGCACAATAAAAACCTCCTTTGCATCGTTATTCCATTCCAGTTCCCTCATTTATGAACAACCTCCTTGTTGAGCTACATATTTATTTATATTATTTAATAGTTAAACATTTATTTTCTTGCTGTTTTTTGTTTATTGTAAATAAGTACTTTTTTATGCTTTTATTTTGAAGGCAGTTTTGGGTACTGGGTGATTTGGGCACCTGGTGATAATATATATATTTGAGGCAGGGGCGCACCAGTATAGGTAGTAATATTCATTGTACTTTTGTGGAGTGGAAATAAATGTACACAAAGGATATTCTTGCCTGGACTTGGATCATTTCCTGTGTAAGATTCACTAACTGGTGCCTCAGCGACCTTTCTATTTTGTGTTCATTTTCAGCGCACATCTCACTGGGTGTCTAGGAGGACAGAGCTCAACAGGCACATTTAAAAACCTTTAGCAGGCCTGCATGCTTTTGTAATGGCTAATAATCAAGGCCTAGAATGATCCCTAGACATTGCTCTATTCATCATTCAGTCAGTTCACATTCCCATAATGTTACTGTCATAAACGAGACTAAGCTCTATTTGGTGATTCCGAAAATAAGAAAGAAGCATAAAAACAGCCTGTTGACGTGGGGTGTGACTCGGATTTTGAAGATTAATTTCGGTGCCATCTTAAAATGGCAAAGAGTGTGTGTGTGTGTGTGTGTGTGTGTGTGTGTGTGTGTGTGTGTGTGTGTGTGTGTGTGTGTGTGTGTGTGTGTGTGTGTGTGTGTGTGTGTGTGTGTGTGTGTGTGTGTGTGTGTGTGTGTCCAGCTGCAGACGGCTTGTGGCCCTGGGAATAGGTGCATCATGAATATTCATTTTGGAGCCTCTGGATGAAACAGCTGCCAGTGAGACAGAAACAGGCTGCTGGGAGACGATCGATCGCAACACACACACACACACACACACACACACACACAGACTTCTGGTTGCAGCAGGTGGAGGTGGAATCTGTCTGTTTGTCTGCTTCAGGCTGCCGGTGGAGACGCACAACAACATGTGTTGCGCGGTGAGGTCAGTGGTGAGAGATGGAAGAGCTGACGTGTATTTAGCTGCAGTGTCCTACAATGTCCACAAGATGCTGCTTTGATCAAACTCTGTACTGAAGGGAATGGAAACAACTTTTTACACAATATATTCATAACGTTTTAAGGTTGCTGTTTAAGGACTTTTTAAGGACTGAACCTTTTCGAATTGACAGCAGTCAAATGTTCTCCGGTCTTTATTTGATGCTTAGTTAGTCTATGGTACCGTTCCCATGAGAAACTCCTGATTTAAGCGTATGTGGTAATACCAGAGTAGGAAAAGCACTCTACATTTTCTGTATTCAGAATCCTATTTAAAAATCTTCCATATGGAATCCAGACCTATGGTTGGGGGGTTCTTTCACACAGCTCCTAACATGGCAACAGCTAAGCTGGCAGCTAGCTGCTAAAGGCGCTAAAAGCGAAAACTGTTCACACAACAGCCACAGTGCAGTGCACAGTAGGTTTAAGATAGAACACTGCAGGGCTGGACTCCTCTCAGCGTTACTGGCCACAACACAAGGACGTGTGTTTTGTTTCATGTTAATGTGTTTTCTTGCATGAACATTTATCCATTAAAATAGCTCAATTGCAGTCGGTCAGTCTCATTGATGAAGCATCTGTTAAGTGAGGCTCAAAACATTTAAAGTTATATAATTTGATAAGACTTTTTAGTTTTAGGAGTAGGGGTTCTGTTGAGTGGTCTTTGTTTGTCGTATCGTTGATATTCGATAACAAGAAGTTAATTGAGAGTACAGCCTATTATTTGTTCCCAGGGTTCTCTGGTTGGTGTGATGTTTCCCTTCTTCTCCGTCAGAAATGTAAGGAGAATCAGATGTCATTTCCTGTTTGATTCAAGCTATCTTTCCTGTTGGGGGAATATTTTCCAGCAGCCCTGAAGGCACTTTCCAAAACTCTCTTCTTAAAGGTTGAATACAGTTTACTCCAAACTTTTCACCTACTTGTTACATTGATATATATTTCACGATGTCCCAGTTATCCGCACAACACATTCTAAAAGTGTTTGGAAAATAGTGTGTGTCATAGAAGCGATGCAGAGAGGGGAACAGATGGCCTACATTAATTAGCCCATGTATGTTTAGGTAGAATGGTATTTATTTGCGTGAGTGGCCGAGGGGCTGGAATGAAACAGAGGAGAAAGGGGGACAGGGGAGAACTTCCTTTTTAGCAAATCTTGGTGAACAGCGACATTTTCACAAGGTCGCAGCGATCGGGTTGCAACCCTGAGTGGTTTCATGGAATTATAAATAAATCAGAGTCAAGCAGGCGATATGGATGGAGGAGGAAAGGTCTTTGTTTATGGTCGACTCTGGAGACCTGAAACGGACCCTTCCAATAAATAAATACCACCGCTACAGGAAGTTCAGCCGCTTCCCCTCAGGCCCAGTTGACTTTTATTAGCTACAGTCCTTCAGAGATACCAAACAATGAGATCTGCCCCCTCCTCCTCCTCCTCCTCCTCCTCCTCCTCCTCCTCCTCCTCCTCCTCCTCCTCCTCCTCCTCCTCCCTCACAGAGTAGTGTAAATGTTCAGTGTATATGGCAAGATTGAAAGTACATATGAATAGGTGAAAAATCAGTGTGTAAGCAGATGATACATTTCTTTCAAATGCAGAAGTAATGAATCCAACCCACTTCTTAATAAGCAAACATCTTGTTTGACTGAAACAACCTCAAATTAGCGATCATATGAACATCTATCAGGTTTGTTTGTATCAACATACTGTCATGCCACACTGGATTCCCATGAACAGAGGAAGTCATAAGTAAATGAAGACTATCAGATGTTTTTCAGGGTGAGGAGGGGGCCTTGAGGACAACAGCTTGCTCTCAGCAGGGGTCCTGGGAAGGAGCAGGTGAGGAAGGTATCAATTGCACTTTTGCAGCATCTACCTGACACCGGTTCAAAGAGGTGAGGAGGAGGAGTAGGAGGAGGGGGAGGAGGAGGGGGGGAGGAGGAGGAAGAGGAGGAGTAGGAAGAGGAGGAGGAAGAGGAGGAGCAGGAAGAGGAGGAGGAGCAGGGGGAGGAGGAGGAGGAGGAAGAGGAGGAGGAGCAGGAGGAGGGGGGGGAGGAGGAGGAGGAGAGGAGGAAGAGGAGGAGGAGCAGGAGGAGGGGGAGGAGGAGGAGGGGGAGGAGGAGGAGGAGAGGAGGAAGAGGAGGAGGTGGAGCAGGAGGAGTTGGAGTTGGAGCAGGAGGAGGAGGAGGAGGAGGAGGAAGAGGAGGAGGAGCAGGAGGGGGAGGAGGAGAGCAGGAGGAGGGGGAGGAGGAGGAGCAGGGAGGGTTACACCCGGTGATGAGGCTAACCCCCATTGTAGCACTGACACTGAGCCAGAGGTCAGAGGTCAGAGGTCAGAGGTCAGAGGTCAGAGGTCAGAGGTCAGAGGTCAGAGGTCAGAGGTCAGGGGATCCAGATCTGTTTGTTTGGACAGAGTCCCCCATCAGTCGTCATCACCTGTCACTCACAGTCACAGATCAACATGACTGCGAGGCATATACGTGACTTATTTAAACGAGGTGTGTATATCTTTCTCTGCAGCAGAGATCAACCATTTATCACTCACACATTTCTATTTGACATTTAAATATTCACGCCGTCTAACTTTTATAAACAACAGGTAATACTATATTCTACATAAACTGTATATCTAGCAAATAACACATTATTTTGGAATCGGTCATGACACTTTACGTAATAATGATTACATACAAAATAGTTTTCACTACTGTATTATTACCAATAGGTTTTTGGTAATGGTACTAAAAATCAACAATGATTTATACTGTAGGCCTTTGTAAAACATGCAGCCCTAAAGAAAGCTGTTTTCTTGGCCATTTGGTAAACAGATATCCTTTGGTAGAACTTACCCAAAACAGCGTAGAATTAGCAACAATGCTCATCATAGAAGAGGGGAATGGAACCCCAGAAAATAATCTAAAGGAGTCTAATTGTAAAAACACATTCACAAGTCTTTTGTGAACCATTGTAAATGTAACATGTTGGTGCTCAAAGGTCCCACTGTCTGGACAGTGCTCCTGAAGCAGCATTATATAGAAAGTGCTGTTTGGACCCTGTGTAACTGAAGCCCGCCAACCTGCAGCTTATGGTGCCAGTCCTGAACTGTGTTCCTGATCTCCAGCTGTGTCCCTGCCTCGTTCTCCTCATTTCACTGGATTAATTAAATCCGCTGCATACTGATCCCATTTCATCAGCCGATGAAACTGAGTTTTTTATAGGGTGGGCTCGAGACTTCATCAAACTACAGTGCTGAAAGTGTGTAGAAGTGTCTGAGGTTGGAGGCAGCAAAGGACGGTTTGGTTGGTCTATACCTCTGAAATGTGCATTGGATAATGTTAGTTGGTTATTTTCTTAGCTATTTTACTTTGAAAACAAGATCCCTGCAACTAATCCTGCCTTCACCACAAAGGACCCAACAGGATCCTCTGGGGTTTGTAAGTCATAAGAACATGTACTATAGGTCGTTGGAACTTGTTGGAAATAAGAGGCCCAAGAAGCTTCATAGTCACCGCGTGAGAAAGTAGGAACTTCAAATGTCTAAGTTATGTTGAAAATGTGCACCCTTCCATAAAATCAACTCGGGCCCAAAAGCAACATTTTCCCCAGGCGCTCCAACATGGGGGGGAAGAGTTCTGCCAGTCCACTAGAGTCTGGTCTAATGGCTCGTCGCAGAGGAAGCAGCCAGCAGGAGTGTGACTAAGTACATTTACTCAATTACAGATACCTGTATTTGAGTTTTCCACTTGATGCCACTTTATACTTCTAGAGCGAAATAATTGCACTCTTTCCTCCAAATCATATATTTGGTCACTAGATCTCAGATTTAGAATCTTTATGAAAGCTATTATCAACAAATAAAGGAGGATGTTTTAATATGCGTTTAGCTGACCAGCAGTTAAAATGTACTTGGTGCAAAATTCAAGTGATGACCCCATTAATGCATCAATGACAAATATATTATTTCAAGATTCAGATTCAAGGGTTCTATTATCCTGTGCACAGTAGTGTTATGGTCCCGAGCTCCTCCAACAGTGCAATATTCTGAATATACGTATGTTTACATTTACTTACTTACTTTACTTTTACTAGTAGGAATTGAATACATTACTTTAATTGTGAAAGAGGTTTTTTTCACACATTAGTATTACTTATTTTCCTGAAATAAAATGTCTGAGTTCCACCACTTTGAGCAAATCCAGGTCCAGTTGTCAGTCAGGCAAAGGCTTAGGTCTGAAACTGACTGAAAGACATCTGAATACAACCCACTCACACCAAAATATGTGTGTCTCATCAGATATTTGCGTATTTAAGTCACAAAAGGACTAAAAGAGAGGGTCTCTGTAGTTGCAATGTGTGAGTGTTGTTGATTTGTGTGTCGTGTGGTTTTACAGACTTGCTCTTTTGTGATTGTAACAGAAACTAAACTGAATCCAGAAACGCCATCTGGTATTTGGAAGGTGTGTGTGTGTGTGTGTGTGTGTGTGTGTGTGTGTGTGTGTGTGTGTGTGTGTGTGTAGTGTGTGTGTGTGTGTGTGTGTGTGTGTGTGTGTGTGTGTGTGTGTGTGTGTGTGTGGTGTGTGTGTGTGTGTGTGTGTGTGTGTGTGTGTGTGTGTGTGTGTGTGTGTGTGTGTGTGTGTGTGTAGTGTACTTGTGTGCCACACAGTTCTTGGTCTGCAGCCATTGGGTGTTTGGCTGCCAGCAGAGGTGTCAGTCTTCATTTAAAGTGAGGCAGCAGCTCTGGGTGTTCGCTGTTTACACGATTGGCATTTATTTGTAAATATCACCTGTTCTGTCACACAGCCATCAGCCCAGGAGGTTCTGAAGATATGCATTTGGATGATTTGACTTAGTAGTAAGGAAACTTTTCTTCTTCTTCCTCCGCCCAACCCTCTGCTTTCCCTCTTTCTCCGCATCATTTTCAGTCCAGGGGTTTTCATCCTTGTTGAAATGCCCATAGAATGCCAGGAGAAATGGAGCGAGCTTAAGTTTCACTTTCGATTGCATGATGTAGCCCAGCGCAACACCTTCGTCACACATGTTTGTTTGTACCATTTTCTGGCGATTTGTAATCTGTTCTAGAAAAACGATGTTTTTTGTAGGATTTGAAGAAGCATAGGCCTATAGAACAAACAATGGATGTATTTGAAGACATGCTGAAATATGCTGAAATAGATTTAGATGTTTTAGGAGTGAGATAGAGATGAAGCATTGCATGAAGTCTGTTGATGATCAGAGGCTGTTGTTGGGGCTGCATAAACGTTGTTTTATTTTTGTTGTGTAGGCAGACCATGCAGGCAGCCCGATGGTCACCAAGGTTCATGTTTTAATAGCATTTTTACAAAAAACGTGAACAAATGGCTTAGACCTCAGAGAGTTAAACTTGGGCCTGCGACCATAGTTTTACTGTATTTTGGAGACTTGCCTTGTTATCTTATAAACTATGATTGTCCGACTTTATACTGCGTTCACACCGGACGTGATGCGATTTTTGGGGGCGGCGCGATTACATGTAAAGTTAATTCCAATCCGCAGATACACGCAAATTCGCTCCAAGCGGTTGATGCGAATGCCGCGGCGCAATGAGGCGATGGAAGGGGCCCGCGACAACCGCGACTTGACCGCGAGAGTTCAATTTTTTCAACTCGAGTGTCAAATTTGCGTGACGCGATCTTGCGGTAGCCAATCAGCGCTGACGATCTCAGCCTACCATCACTGACGTTGAATCAGAAAACCAAAACATCAGCCGTTAGCTGTTAGCCCTCAGAGATCACAGCTCCTCATATCTGTTCAGAAACTGGACAAAAGTTAAACAAGTACAAACCACAGACTGTCTGTGTCATGGCGAATACAGTCGCTGGTGTATTTCTGTCTGTAGAACGTTGTTGTGTGTGGACGGAGCAGCTACAACGTTAGCTTAGCCTGATCGATCCGATCTCCATTCAGAAAACATGCATTTGAAAAGGTTTTTTAAAAGTCTGGAAGTATCACTGTTCCAACTCTGCAAACTACTATTTCTGTGTTTCAAACACATCTTGATCTCTTTTGAAATGACAAATCCAAACTGATTTATTTTCTAACTTAAAACACTTGTAACTTGTGTAACTACAGTTCACAGACTATGGATGACGACCAGAAATGGTGTGCAAAACCTGGATTTTTTGCGTCTGAAATCAAAACAAAAGGTGCAAAACATTGTCTGTTGAAACATGTTTCTGTAGTTTCATGTTCCGTTGTGGAACCCCAAGCCGGTTAAAGTTGTGGAGCTGTGGCCAGCGCAGGCCGGACACCCAATCTGCTTCATTAAAGCTCCCAGTGGACCATCAGTGCTGAGCTCCCACAGGTCTCTCTGGTTTCACCTGCAGCTGAACTACAGTCACAGTCACACTGGAGTTTCTTGTATCTTTCTTATTGTTAATCTGATTATTTGCTTTTTGCAAACTTCCTGTCCAATGTTAAACAGTTGATTTCAAAACATAATGTTTTATTCGAAAAATTAAAAAAATTAAAGCCTGAGAGAATTTGCTCACAATAATCCTCCTAATCTGTCAAATAAAAAAGTAATTATGGATGAATGGTTTGTGGAATAGGGCTACAGATTCATTAATCAGGACCAATCAGAGAACCAGTGTTGTATTCGTCCGTTTCAGTATAATTATGTAATCAAGAGGTAGAGCAAAGGTTTTGTGATTTGTTAATACAAATATATCAGAAACAGAGTCTGGAGCCGAGGTGTAATGTCCTTCAGTTGATCTGTTAATGGCTGCAGGTTCTGTAAGAAGATTGTTTAAAGCCTCCACTTGTTCCTCCACTGAAACCAGAATGTTCCTGTTAAAGCCCTCAGCGTGGAGAGAATCAGGAGGGGAGGATGGAAACTTTTAGGAACCAGCAGATGTAAGGCTGATTATCAAAGACGATGGATCCTCTGTAGGCCACAACTGGGCTGGACGGAGGCCTGACTGTGTGTGTGTGTGTGTGTATGTGTGTGTGTGTGTGTGTGTGTGTGTGTGTGTGTGTGTGTGTGTGTGTGTGTGTGTGTGTGTGTGTGTGTGTGTGTGTGTGTGTGTGTGTGTGTGTGTGTGTGTGTGTGTGTGTGTGTGTGTGTGTGTGTGTGTGTGTACAATCAGCTTAGTTCTTCTGACTCTTAGACATCAGAAGAAAAAGTATTCAAGTCCACTGATAGGGATAACAAATCCACTGTCAAAATGTTTGCATTTAACTTTGTGGCATCTCCATGGTCTAATGTAGTGGTTCCCACACTGGTGTGCCGTGAGGCAAGTCCGGGTGTGCCGTGGGATTTTGTGACAACCATACGTTATTATTGCAATATACAACTACACAAAAATAATATTTTTTTTATTTACTATAATATCAGTACTTTGTAGGTTTATATGTACGTAATCTGCGCGACTTGCGCGTCCACATCTCCACGTGCAGTGCTGCATAAACATGGCTGAGTCAGCGATAACTTTCGAGGGGTGGAGGTATGCCCATTACTTTGAGTTCGTCCGAAGAATAGACAGGAATGTGACGGTGAGGTGCAAACTGTGTCCAGGCCAGAAGCTATTATCCACTGCTGTAAACACCACGTCAAACCTCAACACACACCTGCAAAGAACACATGCTAAGGTGAAGCTACCGCACACGCTATTTGTTGTTTGTTTATATCACGTAGTCTGTTCTTCTTCTCTGTCTTCCGGTTGTTGCCTGTTTTGAATGACAAATACACACTACTGCCGCCTGCTGGTAAGGAGAGTTATTGCCACTCAGGCATGCGCAAGTTCGTACGTGCTCGGCGAGTAAAGTAACGAGTTACTTTATGTAGATAGTAACGAAGTAGTGTAATATATTACTTTTTTTAAAGTAATATGTAATATATAAAAAAAAAATAGTAACCCCATCTCTGGAGTTGGCGTTCTCTACTCTGATTTACATGAAGAACAACAGGAGGTCACAGGACTCACGGCTCTCTGTTGAACAGGACTTGCGAGTGGCCCTCTCCTCAGTGCCACCAAGGATAAAAAAAATAATTTCTGAAATATTTCGTTAAGAAATATTTCATGAGTAATATAGTTGTCTTTGTCACATTTTATTTGGCATTAGTAAATAATTATGCACATTTACAGATATTTTACATGATATGAGTGATAACACGTGTTATAAGGGCTATTTTGCACAATAGGTGTGCCTTGAGATTTTTACTTGTCCTTTGGTGTGCCTTGGGCACACCAAAGTTTGGGAACCACTGGTCTAATGTATCGGCCACACATGCTCTTCCTCGGGAGATGTGTTCTAATCCAGAGTTGCTGACGATTCAGTTTCAGTTTTCCGTATGCCAGTGGTGAGTTCATCTGTATTAGAGCAAATATTTAGCAAATGTTCTCCCTATTCTGCTTTTAACCTGTTAAACCCCACCCCCCTGCAGGAAATAGCGTCTAAGGGCTTCTTAATATTTAATAAACTATGAATGTTTCATATCCATGTTACGGGAAGAAACTCAGCTAACTGATCTTTTTTTTTTTTTTTGCAAAAAAACACAAAGCTAACACTGAGCCTCTGAATTAGCCCGCGAGCAAAAAAATGCTAACGCCATTGGCACAGAAAACACGGTTTGACACCCTTATTACTTATCGTAACTGCACATCCAACATATCGATTAGCATCGTGAGAATATACAGAATCGATAGGTATCTATATCATCACTCCATTATGAAGAACTTGCAATATTATAAACAAAAACAGACACGTGGCGCTAGATAGCCACAATGGCAATAGGTCTTACCTCTGTTGTTGTCTGATCAAAAGTTGTCCTCAATGGCATTAAAACGATAAAAACGCTGCTGAAGGTTAATCCAATGTGTCTGTGTCACTTTGAAATGATTTCTGATAATCCATCAGCAATAAACCTACTTTTAAGTTTTCAGATTTCAGAGCGTGAGACAGGTTTCGATTTGGGGAAACTGCGTGCGCATAGCCCCCACTTCACAATGGTAACGTTGGTGTGTATTTGGAAATTCCCCTTCGATTCTATTGGCTCTAACGGTTTAAAAAGAGATGTCAATCATCAAAATCGAACAATGGGTTCCAGAGAAACGGCAAGAACGCCCATTTCCACCCAAATCACCTCAGAGGTGGAGTTTCTTTTGCTAAATCTCTCTAAAAAGGTAAAATGTCACTTGTTTTGCATCAATCTTGATACAGGGTACTTATTATATGTTGTACTTTAGATTCCTAAAGCTTTTAGTCTACCTTACCATCATCCAAGGTTAGTTTTCACTCAAGTAAAACATATTTTTTGGACGGACACTATAATTTACAGTTTTTTACTATGTTCAATCTGAATTCTCTTTAAAATAAAAAACATCTATATTGATTCTGACTTTTCTACATCCAACTCACAGGTTTATCATTACTTTGAGAAAAAGGATTATTAATTTTCCCCTTTTAGAAGGGAAGATATGGTCATTTGTTCTGGGAATGTCATTTTCGAGGCAGAGACCTGAAACACAGGGATGGGGTTTAAAAGCAGCACTCCTCCTGTTATTTTTATGTATGATTACTGATACAGTTGGGAAGCAAGTGTGCTACTATATCCAAGGTCAAGAAGGAGCATGAAACTCAAAAAGACATGATATTCCTTCAAGTAAATTGTCTGTTAAATAGATTTTCATAGAAAACTGAAAAGATGGCTAAGAACAACGTGTACACAGTTTATTAATGGGAGTAACATGTGACACTGTACTGCTGTTTAGTCTTCCCCCCCCCCATAAACACATTGAAGTGTAGAGAGCATGTTTCGGGCCTCGTGGCCTCCTGTCCCCACCCAACCCCCTGTGGCGGATTAAACAGAGAGCCAGCTGTAGTGCTGGGGGATGAGGGGCTTTGGGGGGTGGACATGCTGCCATCGGCCTCTCCAAGGTGACCCTTGGCAAAAGCTGGCTTCACATCTGTAGCCAAGCCTGGCATCCTGACCCCCGTCAGGCGGTGCCGGGCTCCTGCCCTCCACGCTGCCCAGCTCTGACAGGGAGGGGGTAGAGGCCGCCTGTGTACGGAGAGGGAGGGGGGGGGGGGGGGGGGGGGGGGGGGGGAAGGAGGTAGGAGAGTAGCAACCCTATCTCCAGATATTAGATGATTCTGAAAAACTCACAGTTATGTTCAATGCCTACATCTAAGAAATAACTTTTCTCTTGATAGCTGCGCATGGAAACTGTGGCTGCGGTAAATAAACTATGGTTATTGTGAATAACTAAAATATATGGTTTTAGTTCAGACATAGTACGTAAAACTAAAGGCACATCTTTCAGTTTGTATGCTTAGGTGTGATAGAGCCCCAGGCACGCAGCCATGCCTTGTAAAGATCTTTAATGCACTTTATCGTTTATATAAACATTGTACAGAAGTTATCGTGGGAAGAACCTTGTAGACTCTGAGCAATCACCAGAGGTGGGGACTGGAGTCACATGACTTGACTCGAGTCAGACTCGAGTCGCATATTTTTGGACTTGAGACTTGCTTGACTAACATTGATAAAAGACTTGACTTGACTTTGACTTGGTATTCATGACTTGAGACTTGACTTAAGCTTGAGACAGATGACTTGAAAGGACTTGACTGTTTAAAATTAAATATTTGCGTTTGTTTTTGTAGTGAGATATTACGTTTAGTTTTTCTAAATGTGATTGGGTGATTATAGCGACATGTGCGCACACCTGGCAACCCAATAGACGACAGGAGTGTCAGTTAACATGGCAGCGGTTAGCGTTACTCCAAAAATAGTGAAGTTTGGATTCAAGGATTATTTTATCGATGACGCTAATAAGAAGAGAACAGTGGTATGCAGGGACTGCAGCATAAAGATCAGTGACACGACCACCACAACATCCAACTTCATTCGTCACTACAAAGAAAACCACGGAGAAAGGTACGTGCATGTGTTGTGTTAGCTAGAAAGCTAACGTTAAGTTTATGCTACGTTAGACTTAACGATTAAGCATTGCAAAGAGAAGACAAAACGGTAAATGAACACAAGAACCGCCAAGGGATTCATTTTGACTAACCCTGATAGTGACGGGCTGTCAGGAGAGAGAGAGAGAGAGAGAGAGGAAAATAGATGCCTCGTTTATTTCCCCTGTGTTATTATCAGAAGTTACTGTAAACTGTTGAATAATGTAGTTCATCTACTTTTAGTAGTTTGTTTAAATGTTTTAATGATGTTGTTTTCGTTTGTAGAAGTGCATCATTCCTTGATTTATTGTAAAATGAATCTGAACTTTTTGATCTGCTATGATGATAAACTGAAGCAATTTCTAAATGAACCCAATTAACTGAGTTTTAAATCTACTTAGTTTATAAGGAAATTATGAAGAGGAACAAATGAAATGATTTGAAAATGATATCTATGTAGGTGCTGACGCTGTTCTAGTGTTAACAGACATTTAAATTAAATATGTGTAATGGCAAAAGCCATATATGATTTTCTTACCTGGACTTTTTGAGTCCTAGCTCTATTGTCTGCAGTTATAGGGTTAATATGAATCTAATATGATTGTCATTGGTCTAAATTAGATTTCAAATGATTAACTGTGTATGTAATGAAGATCACAGTGTGGGTTAAATCCATTTTCATAACCACTATCTTTGAACTGATTTAAATGCGGAAACTGGGCTTATTCATCAGAATTTTGTATGACTTGACTTGACTTGCTTGACTCTCACCACAGTGACTTGGGACTTGCTTGATACTTGTAGGTCAAGACTTGAGACTTGCTCATGACTTGCACATGTAGGACTTACTCCCACTACTCAAGTTCAAGCGTAAGTATGCCAATGTGTCTGCCTTTATAATGACTATATAACTCAATGCTAACCCAATGCTCTACTGTGAAAATACGCTGTTACACTCAATGTCCATTATTTTACTTACCTAAAGTTAAGTTTAATCAAATGTACTCATTATTCAAAATGGACCCTTTCAGAGTCTTTCATTGTGGAGCCTTCAAAGTACGAGCACATAAGTAAATGTACTTGCTAACTTTCAATCACTGCACAAAACAAACACTGTTTGTTGCTGTTTATCTTGTAGAATGTAATGACCCCCTGGAACCCTCTCAAGGATCCCTGGAGGTCCTTGGACCCCATTTTGAGCCCCCCAGAATAAGGGAATGGAGAGGACATATTCCCTGTGAGTGTGTGTGCTTGTATGCCCCCAACAGCTGTTCTTCCTCGACTCCCCCGGGGGGTGAGGGCACAGGGGGTGTTGTGAGGTGAGCAGCCCCCCCTATCGGGGGTGTCGGCACAACACAGGGACAGGCTCGGCTGGACAGCCATAAGTAATGGGGACCTGCACACACACGGGCACCGCTCTGAATCAACTTAATTAGGAGAGGGTGTGTGTGTGTTTGTATGTGTGGGAAGGGGGGGGGGTACCGGCCACTGGACAAACCTGAGAGTTGTACACACTGATAAAGAGGTAATCACTCCACATTACTGCTGATGAAGGAGTCCTGGAGGTACATGCTGACAAACTGTCCTTCACATCCGCTCTCTTTATTGGACGCTGTTAGACGGCTCAGATGTCCCAACACAGAGACGCCAGGACACTCTTACAGCAGCTTTCTCCTCTGAAATACATCTGCTAATTATTCTGTTTTCATGACTGGGGGTCTTCAATTAATAACTGCACCGATCGTTACTTCTCTGCACTTTTTAAACTTTCCTGTGGCAGTGAGAGAAGAGATGATGCTTATAAAAATATTTTAAGATAATTTTCAACATTTGCAAGTCTAAAAGTCTTTCTATGGTCTACTTTTCTTTTAAAAGATAACAATTGTTAAAGAGCAACTTGCAGGGTTTTTTTTTACTACATTTATACTTAACCTTGCCTGAAAATTACAATTAAAAAAGTAAATGCAGGATTTGATATGTTTTACTGTTTTATAAGGGCAGGAATTCAGAGGGAAAGGAGCCGTTTTGAGCTCTGCTACTAAAAACTGCTTTTTTTAACGGCATACGTCAAACGCGTCATATTACGTCACATGGGGGAGCAACTTTCTCGGACTCCTTCTCTGCCCAATCCGCGGTAGTAGTTTGTAGTTGGTTTGAGAGGTTGTGATTTAGTGAGCTGGTCTTCCATTTGTAATCGTAATTGGTGAGCTGGAGTTTGTGCAGGTTGCACAAACTCCAGCCTGTCAGGACATCGAGTCCACAGTTTCCCTCACAGGAAAAGGACCGGAGCTAGCGTTCGTTCCTGGGTGCGTTGTGTGAGGTGCATCCACCTCCCTGCAGCACATACTCTCTACAGCTGAAGCCTATCAAACAAAACGTTTATCAGGAAACCGTATTACATATCTCTCCCCCCCTTTGCTCATCTCTCTCTCCCCCTTTGCTCATCTCTCTCTCCCCCCTTCGCTCATCTCTCTCTCTCTCCCCTACGGTACACAGAACCGTAAAACGTAGTGTGGAGTTGCATTAGGTAACGTGAGATACGGCTGATTTCTGTACTTTCTGTTATGGATCAGTATCAACAGTCCTGCCAGTAACGTTACTATATTATCAATACTACTTTAGTTATAGCCTGATATATGATAGCTAACTTTACAATGTTGTGATGTGACTGACGTTAGCTAACATTAACTGTCTGTAGCTAACGCCGGTCACTCACCAAGACAGCTGCTCTGTTCTCCACTGGTTCTCCTCACACCACAGCTCCATTTCTCTCCGATGGCCATTATTTCTTCTAATCCTTGGCTGCTCCTGGTCTCTTGGACGCCTAGCAGGCTCATAATTATAATCATATGCATTCGAATATATATTTTCAACCTCTTCTGTGTCAACACTATAGTTTAATTAATACATTTAAATTGATTAATTATTTATTAATACGTTAGACCGGCTGCTCTCCCCCCTGTGACGTCACACGCGGGAGGTCACGTGGGGAGGCTTTGTTTATGCGGAAGTAAAAATGTCTTACAAAAACGACGCCAGATGTCACTGTAGTGTATATTTCTGTATATTTTTTGGAAAATCTAGTGTATATATAATTTTCCTACACATTTATTCACTGGTGTGTCCAACCTGCAAGTTGCTCTTTAAATAAATGAGTGGACACATCAATATTACAAAAACGAAATAACTTTCTGTAGAAATATTTATTTGTGAACTGGATTCAACCTAATTTGGTTCTTCATGCTGGTTTGAGCTGATGGACCGTGTCGTCTCCAACGACTTTATCAGCTTCATTTGTGGTTTGAGATCTTTTTGGAGACAGAGCTGCTCTGAACACAAAAACAAAATGCTGTCTAATTCTTGATCTAATTCTTATTGCTCATCAATAAGTTCATTTGCAGAAACATAAATTGTAAACTATATTTATTATTATTTAATGTAAAAATATGTCATGGTTACAATTGACCAAACCTGTATAGTGGCTGTTTTTTCTTTGAATAATATTAATAATTGTAACATATTACTAATAATGTTGAGTACTGGATAGTTGGTAAACAAAACAAACACTAGAAGATGGCTAGTTGTGATTTTTTACAAAGCAAGCAATCAATAGATAAATGAAGAAGAAAAATGTGCAGATTAAACCATGGTGAACCATTCCTTTTATATTCCAGATGAGCTTGACCTCCATTCAACAGTGAAATTCTGCTTTTACAATGAGCACGTGATAATAACCTTTGATTTAATATATAATAGTAAAACAGTCGCAGCCTGGGACAGGTTTTTCCATTATGTTGCTGACTATCCTTATACTTTATCTTAAAGGTAGGGAAGGTAAGAATGGAGAAAGCAGCTCGAGTGCGCTAGAATTTGAAAATACACAACCGGAAGAAATCTGCCCCTTCCTTCAGACTTCCTTACAGAGCCCCTCCTCCAACACACACGAACGCGCACATGACCAATGAGGGCACGAGAGAAGTGTGTGCACAGATGGAAAGCTAACAGGCAGGTAGGCCATCCAGTTACTTTAGCCGGGCCGGCTCAGATGATTGGTCGTGCTTTTTACAGTACCACGGCTTCCACAGATTAATTTTTGTTATGGATTTATTGTCAAAGCACTTCAGATATTCATTGCTATCGGGATGTTAAGAGCCTTCCATGGAATATAACAACAAGTGTCTCTGAAGTGAATTACCTACCCCACCTTTAACGTCACATTAGTAGTGATGTTACTGACCCACCCAGCATGGGGACAGCACCGGGCGCCAAACTGACCGCTGTCTAATCCCACTGATGCTCATGTGCAAACATCTGGCTGCTTCGCATAATCCCTCCAGCCTATAATCACAATACACTAAGTAGCACTCTTGATTGTATCTCCATTTGTATGATTGTTTATTCACTCAAATTGATATTAAAGCATTAGTCGGTTAGTAAAATGCTCATCATGGTTCATCTTCTGGATATTTGTGATTAAAGGGACATTTCACAGCGCTCTACAGCTGCTGTGATCTGTAGCTTTGATAATAATTAATTAGGATGAAGCTGTTAATGTGGAGTTGTATCTGAACAACCGTACTCCTGTGTCCGAATGTACGTCTGTAAAGTTACAACACACACACACCTGTTACTCTGAGCCCATCCAGCTGTGGGGCGCATACTATTTCATTTCTGAATGAATGTGACGATTGATCCTTCTTTTTTCCAGTCCACAGCACAGACCAAAGACAAAAAGCTTAAATAAATGCTCTTGATCACATGTACAAATTAAAAACCTAACCAGAATATTTCCTGGGTTGTTTGCCTCCGCCAGGAAAGCGTGTGAGGTTGGTTTTGCTTGTTGACTCAACTAACATGTCCCATTTAGCTCCAACCTAACATTTGTAGTCAACAGACAGATTGCCATGAGATGATTTCTACTGACCACAACCGTGCTCCCCAGAGGGTGAACCATTTTGATACCCTACCTTTGAAAGTCTTCAAATACAGCAGTATATTTATTTTTTCCCTGGGTGCTGTTTAATCAGGCTGCTAACAGAAACTGATCAGGGATAAGAACTAATGTCACTCCTTCACACTGGGACGTTAATCTATATTTGGAGCAGGCAACTTTAGAGCATCAGGTATCTCAGTGTAATTCAATGGGATTACGTTTGGTGTAATTACATTTATGATAGTTTCCTTCATCTCATTTGTTATGGGCTACTATAAGTGAAGTGATGCATCGTAATAAATGTGTATAAATAAGTAGCAACATGATGTATTTGAGCAGAACTTATTTTTTTCGGTTGATAAAAAATGCTATCCTTTTAAGGACACTCCTGAGGATTTTAAAATGTTTAAAAGAAAGAGAAAAGAAAAGCTTCTTAATACAATTAGAGTTTCTGCTTTTTCTCCCCATCACTGGCTCTAATAGGAACATAGGGAGTAACGTTCACAACGCGAGCCATCAGACGGGGCAGAAATAACTTTCAAAAGATGAAAATATTAAGCTTTGCCCTCCCACTAACCACTTACAAATAGTATTATAAATACATAATGAGTGCTTGAAAATGTATTTTAATACAGCTGTAATCATGCAATGTGTATTGAGTTATATTTGTAGATTTAAGTGTTTAATCCTAAAATCTTCTGAGCCAACTATACTTTTCTGAGTGAGATATGTCTGAAGGAATGAATGGGCACATTTCTAAACAGTTTATTTTACTTAATTATAATAAACCAGATAATAAATGCTTTATAACACGCTGTTAGGATTTGTTGTGGACAAGTGTGTAGTATTTTCAAGCTATGTTTTAGAGTTATTATGCTATTCTCATGCATTCCTTTTTGGATCATTTGTGGTGTTATACATATACAAACTTAAATATTGTTATCATGTATCACAGACCGATAACAGACAGAACATGTATTTTTAATAATGCTATTACACTTTAGTCATGCTGCGTATCTTGATAACCAACTCACAATTATCACATTAAGGTTGTTGACGGAAACAAGCACTCATTCCCATTTACTTTTCCAGATTGTCTTGAAACACTGTGTACGTTTGCGACACATTTGGGATGGAAGCCTGGCTCATGTGAAGCTCTTTGTAACAGAGAGAGAGAGAGAGAGAGAGAGAGAGAGAGAGAGAGAGAGAGAGAGAGAGAGAGAGAGAGAGAGAGAGAGAGAGAGAGAGAGAGAGAGAGAGAGCAGCAGCCTCTGTTTGATACTGAGCCTCAACTGGCACAGAGCCACAACACAGAAAGACACAATGCTCACGTTGTTTAACAGGGTCCTTTAGGTTCAGGGAGGGGGGGGGGGGGGGGGTTACTGCATCAACTGTACAAATACAATGTCCATACACCTGTCCAACCAACACAGCAAACTGCATAGTAACAGTGTGGGAATGTATCTCCTGGCATCTATGGGGTGTGTCGGAAACCTTTTTGACCAAAAACACATGAATGAGCCACACCTTCATTACCACAAACACACTGTATTCCATACAGTATGACTCAGTCCCACATACCTATACTCACTTAAGCACCACATGTGGATCAATCCGCCACTGAAAGTAGTCCCCAAAAAAACTATTGCATTTCATGTGTTTGTTGATAAAAAACAATATATACTGAGCAGCTGTTCTTGGAAATAATTGTGCCTTTTTAAGAATTGAAACTTTATATTTTTTTGTTGATAAAAATATAAAATACTTATTTGGAATATCATCATCATCATCATCATCATCATCATCATCATCATCATCATCATCATCATCATCATCATCATCATCATCATCATCATCACTGTCCTTTTGTTTCTTCTCCTAGCAGGACATCCAGCACACACACACACA
>NW_022990331.1:81744-168603 GCF_902827175.1 Gymnodraco acuticeps
GGATTCAGGAAGTTCAAGCAGACAATCTAATCCCCCAATTTCCTCCTCTCTAATCATCTCTACCGCTCATGGCCCTCTTCAAATTGGAAACATCTTTTGCACAATATGAGACTCCCTCCATAACACACAAACACACACACACATATACACACACGCACACATACACATACACACACACACGCACACATACACACACACACACACACAACCGTTCACCTCCTGTGTTACAGTGTGGACTCTGCGGTGCTGAAAAGGTCAAATGAAATTGTGACTCCTCAGGTGACTGACTCAAACTGACTCAAACTATGATTAACAGCAAGGTCACATCTTTTTTTACAGTCCAACATTTTCTGCTTTTCTCAGATGAGAATAATCAGTTTCATCTCAGTGTGCTGTCCAGAAAATACTACCAAAGAAACCTCCGACCAACAGGACAGGATTCAAAGATCAAAGTGACTGGACACTGGCAGATTGAAATAGGGGCAGCAAAGGATTTCCTCAAACATAAAAAAAGAGATACAAAGGGTTAGCACAGTTGGAGTATCAGCTGAGCATACAGACTGATAGGTCACAGTGTTAACCTCTTTAGTGTGTGTATATATATATATATATACATATAATAATAATACATTACATTTATAAAGCACTTTTCCTGGTGCTCAAAGCGCTTAAATACATATATATATATATATATATTTGTTGTTCTTTTCTTTTCACTGTATCTGTAAAGCGTCTTTGAGCACCTGTAAAAGCGCTAACAAAATAAATCTATTATTATTATTATTAGTGTCACACTGAGGGGACAATGTTCGGGATAAAAACTGACAAACGCAACATTTAAAGAGCAGTAGCACCGTAATATATGATAATGACAATGATTGGGGACTGGAAAACAAATTCAACATCACAACTCCAACAGTATTCTCCCGTCATTCAGCACAGTGGGAACGGACTGAATTCAAAGTAGTTTGAATCGTTTCATTGTAATTCACGTCCCAAACTATCTCAATTGTAAATAATTCTACATTGTAATACAACAGGCAACATAACTGCGGGCGTTATACTCACTCGTCTTTTTGCTTCACTTTTATTTATTTTTTATTTTGCTTTGTGTTGAGCTTTAAAATATGGAATGACCCACTCTCAATACTGTGCCTGAATGCATCCTGTGTATCCGTTGGAGCACAGCAGGTGCTTTGGCCTCTAGTACAGGATATATTGTGTATTCCTCATAACCCTTGGATTAAGGTGTGGAAACAGTATGGCATCGCAATGAGTTTTGAATCATCGACATTGGAAAGGTAGCCTCTGCTGGTCATTAATGTCGGTGTGTCTCCAGGTCATGGGAGAGGCAGGCTAATGGACCTCACACAGACCTCAAACACAGCGACCGGATGACTCCGAGCTGTGGTCTCTGCTCGCCTCCAGAGTCCAACAGATCATGGGGGACAGCTGCATACAGGAACACTTCCAATCATTATTATTAATTATCACACAAGTCCTTTGTGTTTTTAACTTAAGATCCCATATTCCAAGAAGGCTAAAACATGCAACCTAATCCGAACCTTTTGGAAGCTATAACCTGCCTCAGATTCCTGTCAAGTAGCAGCTAATGTTCTAAATACACGGGAGATAGGATATCAAATCAAAAGGAACACAAACCAAGATCGAATGAATAGCCAGAAAACGTTATCTTTGTATCCTAACTTCAAAAGTGTTCAACAACTCCTACAAAGTATCTGCATATTTGCTTATGTGGGGAAAAGGGTGGGGTCATGGCTAAAAGAAAGGTAACTGAAAACAAACAGTGGTCTGACACATTGATGATCCATCAATCCTCCTCCTGCCTTCATGATTTGTGGCGCTGTTATACACAACCACAAGAGGTTACTTATCAGGAAACTAGAACAAAAACAACAGATGCTGTCAGGACACTGACTGACCATCGAGCACCTTGAATACTTGTACATGTACCAAAAACAAGCTGCATTTGAAAGGCTGCGAAAAACACCTTTGTTCTCCTCCTGTAGGTATTTTCATTACAACCACACATGGTGTTTGACATACAGACGATTATGTACAAGATGGAAGACTGAACACATGTTTTAATAACTGATCAATTCCACAACAATTCTTTAAAAACGTTTATGCTCAAAAATCTTTTTTCAACAATGACAGAGAATAATAATTTGGTCTTTGAGGTGTTCAGAAAAACAAAATGTAACTTTAAGATGAAACAGAAAGGAAATAAATTGATACTTAAAAATATAAATATTCAAAAAGCACAGGATAGATATGTATACATTAAGACTGTATGTGTGTGTGTGTGGTGTGTGTGTGTGTGTGTGTGTGTGTGTGTGTGTGTGTGTGTGTGTGTGTGTGTGTGTGTGTGTGTGTGTATGTGTGTGTGTGTGTGTGTGTGTGTGTGTGTGTGTGTGTGTGTGTGTGTGTGTGTGTGTGTGTGTGTGTGTGTGTGTGTGTGTGTGTGTGTGTGTGTGTGTGTGTGTGTGTGTGTGTGTGTGTGTGTGTGTGTGTGTGTGTGTGTGTGTGTGTGGGGATCTGCTCACTGACAAATGGATTATGTATCACTTGTAGTGGCACAGAAAACACAAGTGTCCCCTGTGGTGAATGTATTCAACGCACCATCACCGATAGAGATCATTCCGTCTAAGATCAGATGCTTTGTTCTCTTCTTTAGACCTTTCTAATTGGTTTGCAAGGAGTTTTCAGGTTTAATGTGAATTTAAAATACCACCGATATTATATATATATTTTAAATAAATGATATACATCTTATTGTTTAACAAATACATGCTAATTCATCTTCTGGAAAATGTCCAGTGACCTCACACAGGATATAGAAGTCGTAATTATTCTTTTATAATTCTATTCTAGTTTGGGTCTGCTGACTCTGCAGACTGTGGCCTTACATGCTCATATTAATAAGACCTGATTACTGTGTTCAGCTGCAGACAAGACATCAGCATGCAAACTGCTTTTACAGCCATTTACTGCAAGGCTGAATATTCAGCAGCTGTATATACAAACTGGCAGAGATTCGAGTATGGTATTCATGTGTTTCATTTGAATAGAACTGTACTATTGTGTTGATCCAGAGAAGCAGAACAACATTCACCAATGAAATGTACATTTTAAGATGAGATGGAATGAACAGACTGAAGAAAAGAAAAAGGAGGAGGAAGTAAATAAGAAAAAAAAGTATGTGAAGATTAAACGTATCAAACACTTTTTTAAAGCAAATTCTGGATGTGTGAGGGGCATGGTGCTTTTTAACGTGTGTCATGTGATGGTGTGAACATTCTTATTGCATAATGACACATTTTATATTTATTCAAAACAATGTAGTATTTTTTATGGCTAAAAATATATATCAGCCTTAACAACAAAATGGCTTCAATTTGGGATTACTTACATCAATACTTTTATTGACAAATAAACTAGGTACAACAGTATTCACAGCATTTGTATACGGCGATAGAACATATTTAAATATAGATAAGAATGAAATAACTTTCAGATTGATCCGACCTGACATAAATCATCACAGCTGCTTTTTGTATTTAAGCAGATAATCCTCTTTGTGCTTTCAGACCCTTTAACCTTTGTGCTGCTCCGGACCCTCGTGGAGGAGCCCGGCGGATTTAGATCCGACCAATTACCCCGCTGTGGTCCGTCAGCGGGGGAGCATCAGTGGCATTCGGATAAAATATATAGAATTGTTCGTAATAATGTGCTTGAATTTACTGAACATGTTTTTTTAATTTTCAAAGGGGGAGGGAAATTATTTTTTAACGGATACCTATTGGGTTCCCTGGATATAGCACTCTACTTCAAAAATAGCGCAAGAAAAAAAAAAAGGAATATATAATATAATATGAAAAGTAATCGTATATAGTAACAAATAAGATGTAGCAGTTCAACATCTTAATGTATTTGAATGAGCAAGTCCATCATTGTGTAATGAAGCTTTGACGAATAAATAAATGAAATACACATCATAATTCCAGTAAGAGCGTTTTACTGAAGCACTGAGGTATTTAAAAATATATATTTGTTCTAAAGAGTAACAATCTGTGTATTGTGTTTGAAGGAAAAGCTGACTTTTGAAGGTTATCTGTAATGTGTTAAATTTGCACACATAAAATCATACCTGCAGCAACTTCATTTAATTTGCAACCTATTTGCGAAGCATTATCTACACACAATCTGTCTATGGTGACACCTTCAATTATATCCAGGGCTAAAATGAATTAAATACTATATTTACAGCATTATTGGGACATTTTTCTGAAATACAAATACCCACAAACAACAAAAACTCGCAACAACAAAAATGTGTTTTTGCCTTAAACTGCAGATTTGATTTGAGCACTAATAATATAATTGTTGTCACCAAATATAAAAAACAAATCTCTTAATGCACTTAAAAGGAGTTAGCAGGAAAATGGTCCTAATAAATGATCCTCCAGCCGTGCTGCCCGGCACATTCAGACCTCCAGCCGGCACACAGCCGCGAATAAAACTCTCCCCTCCACCAACTGAGACTCCACACACACGCTCTCTCCTCGGACCCTGAGCACACAGCTACGGCAGCCTAAAACCCCTCCTTCATCATCCATGGTGGCTGTAGTTCGGCTGGTGGCGGGCTGCATGGTGAAAGTGTGCGTGTGCATTTAGGGGACGGGGGTTTGGTAGAGAAATTCACAAAGTTCACAGCCCTGTTACGGAGAGGATAAAGCAGCCTTTGTGTATCTGGCAACACAAGTCTGTTTGAGTCTGCAGGAAGAGAGGAACCTGCAGCGTCCATGCACCAAACCCTCCCCAGCACCCTGCATGGGCAGAAAGTGTTAAATGTAACGCTGACAGTAATAATGAGCTGTCCTCTAACGAACTCTCAGCACTGGGGGCTCTTTCATCTCTCTGGCTCATTCGGACTAGGCGCCAACAATAGACTATTGTGAGCCCCCCTCGTCTCTCAGCGGAGTCACCAACCTGCCCCTCGACCCCCGTCTGTCTGCCAGCTTCTCCCCTCTTGGACTTCACCTCAACCCCCACTTAATTCTCCACTTCAACCACCAGATCAGTGACGGGGTGTCAAAGGTCAGCTGGCCTCGCTGACCATAACAAGCTAAAAGTGTCCCGGGACCCCACCGCTAAGACGGGTGAGAGAGAGACGCAGGCGGGGGTGTTGGTTCCCTGGTGCGATATAATTGCCACGGCGACGGATATGTGGCAGAGCACAGGAGCCAAGCATCATGTTCAGCTTTGGCATTTTTTAGAACAAAACAGGATTTATTGTCCTTGCTGAAGTTTCCTCTGAATGATATTGAGTAAAATAATTGACAGGAGGAGGCACAGAACAAACCCCCGATCGGGGCTGGCACCCCTCTGCTAACGGGACGAGACAAGAGAGCTCAGCGAGGGGGCGGCGGATACGGGACGCTGACAGATAAATACAACAAACAGCCGGAGCGGGTCACAAATACAGGACTTTTTTTTGGAAGTAAAACATAAAGCTGCTGTGTAGTGCGGTGCTCCTGAAAGTCATACAAGGAACAAGGAAGAGAAACAGGAGGAGGGAATGTTCCTCTTTTGGTTGAAGAAAAAAGGAGGAAGGAGAAGAAAGCGATAAAAAAAAGAAAATGTTGTGCCAACTTACCATCCACCAGGTCCTGGCTGAGATGTCGTAGCAGAGCTGCCATTTGATGGAGCCTTCCGTGGTTTTCCCTGCCATTACGCTGTCAGCAAGCTTCATCTGATGCGCTCACCGGAGATAAGACACCTAATTGAGAAAACATTTGCACTGGCATGTTGGGCAACATGTAGCCTGCTCCATACCATATGGAATCATGGGTAAAAAAAAAAAAAAGCTCTTTGACAATGAACCAATCTCATGCAGACCCCGTGGCAAGGTGAGCGGCAGTCATCTGCTCAGAGAGGGAAAACACACACCCCCTTACGCTCGCTCACACACACACACACACACACACACACACACACACACACACACACACACACACACACACACACACACACACACACACACACACACACACACACACACACAGCAGAGCAGAGCAGAATGATGAGCCTTTTTTCCGGATCGCCGTACGCCTCGGGTCGCTTCACCCTTCTTTTTTCTTCCTCGAGTATAATTAGGGCTTGTTCTTCATTATCATCATCATCACCAGGAGCAGGAGAAGGAAAAGAAAAGGCATCCTGGGCTAAACTGAACTGACTCCAAATAACTTCTACTGCTTTTTTGGGCCACTTTTAATAGGACGGAGGCAGGTAGAGAGAGCAAGAGAGAGTGAGGGGGGGGGGGGGGGTGAAGCTCTATCAGTCCTCGGGACACATGGAACTGCTTATACACTATCATGCTATGTTTTGGGTTTCCATCCCTTCCTTCCCCCTTTCTCCCTCCATCCCCCCTTTAGCAGAACACTTGTGTTTTGGTATAAATACCTCCAGACTGAAGAGTCCTGTGGAAGCCGAGAGAGAGAGAGAGAGAGAGAGAGAGAGAGAGAGAGAGAGAGAGAGAGAGAGAGAGAGAGAGAGAGAGAGATGAGAGAGAGAGAGAGAGAGAGAGAGAGAGAGAGAATCACACTCAATGGCTCCGTCAGTAAGTGCACTTTAAAGCTTAAAGTTAACATTTATTTTTCGAGATTTGTGAAAGAAGTCAAACTATTGAAAAACAAATGACTATTAGTGTAATTGTAACTATAAAGTGATTTGAGCTGGACTGCCTGGTTGTTGTGTGGGAAATGATATTTGGAAGGACTATATAATATATATAATATAAGTGCTCTTCATAAGGAGGTGTACTAATGTCAATACATGTATTAATGCTTAATGGTTCAGTGGTCTTTATATAAACAGGTAACTCCCAAAGTACTTTTTTTGCCACACAAATCTATGTTGAAAGTAACTTACTATTAATAAGATTTTCTTTGTGTATCAATTATTTAGGTATTTACATTTCAGCAGTTTTTAGATTTTTGTCATAATTAGTTGAACATCTATTTGAACTATTCTTACAAACTCAACTCATATCAAAGTCAATACATATTGGGGAAATAATAATACATATTAAAATGCTTTACAAGACATCTAGAAAGTATAAATATATGTCTCAGGTTTAACATTTCTATTCAAATATTTGTGTTTATTCATATGTGGAATGTGGGGACTAATAGACAGTACAGGCTTTCTGTGCAGCTGCTCCTCGCCTGTGGAATTCCCTCCCAGACCACCTGAGGACTCCCAGACCACCTGAGGACTCCCAGACCACCTGAGGACTCCACAGACCACCTGAGGACTCCCAGACCACCTGAGGACTCCCAGACCACCTGAGGACTCCACAGACCACCTGAGGACTCCCAGACCACCTGAGGACTCCACAGACCACCTGAGGACTCCACAGACCACCTGAGGACTCCCAGACCACCTGAGGACTCCCAGACCACCTGAGGACTCCACAGACCACCTGAGGACTCCCAGACCACCTGAGGACTCCACAGACCACCTGAGGACTCCCAGACCACCTGAGGACTCCACAGACCACCTGAGGACTCCACAGACCACCTGAGGACTCCCAGACCACCTGAGGACTCCCAGACCACCTGAGGATTCCACAGACCACCTGAGGACTCCCAGACCACCTGAGGACTCCCAGACCACCTGAGGACTCCACAGACAACCTGAGGACTCCAGAGACCACCTGAGGACTCCCAGACCAACCTGAGGACTCCAGACCACCTGAGGAATCCACAGACACACCTGAGGACTCCCAGACACCTGAGGACTCCCAGGACCACCTGAGGACTCCACAGACCACCTGAGGACTCCCAGAACCACCTGAGGACTCCCACGACCACCTGAGGACTCCCACAGACCACCTGAGGACTCCCAGCACCACCTGAGGACTCCACAGACCACCTGAGGACTCCACAGACTACCTGAGGACTCCCAGACCACCTGAGGACTCCCAGACCACCTGAGGACTCCACAGACCACCTGAGGACTCCCAGACACCTGAGGACTCCCAAGACCACCTGAGGACTCCACAGACCACCTGAGGACTCCCAACCACCTGAGGACTCCCAGACCACCTGAGGACTCCACAGACCCCTGAGGACTCCACAGACACCTGAGGACTCCCAGACCACCTGAGGATTCCACAGACCACCTGAGGACTCCCAGACCACCTGAGGGACTCCCAGACCACCTGAGGACTCCACAGACAAACCTGAGGACTCCGAGACCACCTGAGGACTCCCAGACCACACTGAGGACTCCCAGACCACCTGAGGACTCCACAGACCACCTGAGGACTCCCAGACCACCTGATGACTCCACAGACCACCTGAGGACTCCACAGCCACCTGAGGACTCCCAGACCAACCTGAGGACTCCACAGACCACCTGAGGACTCCCAGACCACCTGAGGACTCCCAGACCACCTGAGGACTCCACAGACCACCTGAGGACTCCACAGACCACCTGAGGCCTCCCAGACCACCTGAGGACTCCACAGACCACCTGAGGACTCCAACAGACCACCCTGAGGACTCCCAGACCACCTGAGGACTCCCAGACCACCTGAGGACTCCACAGACCACCTGAGGACTCCCAGACCACCTGAGGACTCCCCAGACCACCTGAGGACTCCACAGACCACTGAGGACTCCACAGACCACCTGAGGACTCCACAGACCACCTGAGGACTCCCAGACCACCTGAGGACTCCCAGACCACCTGAGGATTCCACAGACCACCTGAGGACTCCCAGACCACCTGAGGACTCCCAGACCACCTGAGGACTCCACAGACAACCTGAGGACTCCGAGACCACCTGAGGACTCCCAGACCACCTGAGGACTCCCAGACCACCTGAGGACTCCACAGACCACCTGAGGACTCCCAGACCACCTGAGGACTCCACAGACCACCTGAGGACTCCACAGACCACCTGAGGACTCCCAGACCACCTGAGGACTCCACAGACCACCTGAGGACTCCCAGACCACCTGAGGACTCCCAGACCACCTGAGGACTCCACAGACCACCTGAGGACTCCCAGACCACCTGAGGACTCCCAGACCACCTGAGGACTCCACAGACCACCTGAGGACTCCCAGACCACCTGAGGACTCCACAGACCACCTGAGGACTCCACAGACCACCTGAGGACTCCCAGACCACCTGAGGACTCCACAGACCACCTGAGGACTCCCAGACCACCTGAGGACTCCACAGACCACCTGAGGACTCCCAGACCACCTGAGGACTCCCAGACCACCTGAGGACTCCCAGACCACCTGAGGACTCCACAGACCACCTGAGGACTCCCAGACCACCTGAGGACTCCACAGACCACCTGAGGACTCCCAGACCACCTGAGGACTCCCAGACCACTGACGCCTTCAAGAAAGGCTTAAAAACCTTTCTTTTAAAAAAAGCTTTTGATGACACTTTTGTTTATTTTGTTTGTTTTTATTATGCCTCCTGCAGCACCTTGGGATTGCTGTGAGCAATGAAAGGTGCTTTATAAATCCAATGTATTATTATTATTATTAGTACAGGGAAATAATGTTGAAACGCTGGGATAAAGAGGTTAAACCAAGTTTTTACTGAGTTAATATTGATATATATATTCAAATGTGTCCAGTGAAAAGTTGTACCTTGAACATGTACAAAATCCACCTTGTTTTCAATTCATTCACCATACAACAGTATTCTTATATGGGATTGACCACCATAAAGTATTTGTTTTCTTTGAAATGTTAATGGAAATACGGCTGAAGGTGTGGATTCATTGGAAATGGTTCATTTACAGACAGTTATTTTCCCTGTAAATGCAGTGAACTACTAAAAAGGTTTGCATAAAATATGTTGTGGTTAAAGGTTTTCAACTTAACCAGAGGTATATCCTTTTAAAACCAAGACTGGCATTATGAGGTTTAGTTTTCCCCAGGACAGATAAAAGCAGCAGCATCGTCCCATCATGGAGCATCAACACACTCTAACCTGCGAGATCACTTCCCTGTCTGTTTATGCTGAAGATAGGCGGGGGGAAAGGGATACTAAAAGGCCTCAGAGGGAGGTGCGTGGGGTCTGTGAAGCTCAGGTTCCTAATCAGAGGGGGAATACCTGAACCACAGCAAGCCGCCATCAAACAGTTCTTTCATTGTGGCGGCTAAACGGAGGAATGCGATTCAGCCGGAGATACGAAGGGACATTCGGGTTGTTGGGGGGTAAGGTACACCAGGCCAGGAGGTGAGGAACAGGAGGAACGGGGGGCAAGGCTGTCTACATGTGATAAACTAAAGTTGAATTATCTGCAGTGAGTTTGCACCCTAACCATAGGCATGAAGGCTATGGCCTGCCTCATAAAATTCCTTAACATATGCAAAATCATTTGATTTGCTGACAACTTATTTTTGGTGAGTTGTTGAGCTGGTGAGGGATCTTTGGCAGAAATGAGGTTACCTGAAGCTAAACGTATTTGCCAGTGATACAGTATATGCAGCCTAATATATTCAGTGTAACCTAATGAAATTATTTTCATCTGGTTTAGCCTATACTGTTTTAACTTAACCATGTAGGTGCTAAATTGTTACGCTTCGTAATATATAATGTTGGTTTACTAGTTCAAATAGTGTTCAATTTAGGTTACAACTCAGTTGCTCTGCAGATAATGCTTTTTCTTTTTTAACAGCCAAAATATATAAAATTGTCATTATAAATTGAACAATTGTTGCTGCCAAATTAAACATTAACTATTTTTGAATGGCTACTAAATGGATTGTTAGCTAAATGAACCAAAAAGCGTTAGTTAGTCACTCAAACAATAAGCTCACCCACTTAACTGAAACTACTGTAATACATTGTAAGCTATCAGGAACTGTTTAGCCTTAGAAAAGACAGACAGCTTATAAAGTGGATACAAAAAAAACCCGCTTAATGTTGAGACTATGGGCCCCACATTTTTCATGCATTTACAAGAGGAAATCAAATCCAAAAGTAGATATTGACAGCTGGATCCCTGTGTGTTTTATGCTGCAGTATTAGTAAGAGACCTGACTGTGTGTGAATGTGTCGATGTCTCCAAAATCTTGCACAGTCAATTAGTAATGTATTAACTTTCCTCTTGAAAGAACTTAAATTAGAGATTATTGTCATTCATGATATTGGCCATTTTGTCTCAAGAATCCAAAAGCCAATACCTGTAGAATACAACACGAAGAGAGCGGCTGAAGGGAGCCTTACCTTTCGGTGTGCTTAACTTAACATGTCTAATAAATTGCCCTATGTGTTTCTAAATACAACTGGTGACATACGGTATTCTACTCCTAAATCCACTTAATACACAATGGAAATGCTGGTTTAAGATGCTGGCAATTCATTCAGCTCCCAGTGGGAGGCAGTGTTGTGTTTCTTGGTTTTATCTGCCTTTTGAGTTTGAAGAGGAAAGTTGTCTGAAATCAGGCAAGAAGTGTATGATTCTATTTAAGGTTTCTACTCACCAGCGCTTTGACTGTAGACAACTCGTCCTGCTTACATGTTTCAGGGATTCTGCATTCCTGATGAAATGTAATAAAACAAAGAATTGATGATGAACTACAACATCTCTTAAAGTGTATACATTTGCATCATGTGCAAATACATTGAAATAAATCATTTTTGTGCTGGTGCAGATGAGACAAAGATGAGAGAGTTATGTACATGAGAATGTTATACAGTGTGTCTGGAAATTGTGTTGATTTTTGGACTTCATTAAATATAAAACTGCCAAATATAAAATACATATTTTCATTTAAAAACCATCCAAATGTATTTTGCGAAGCATTTTGTCTATTTGAGTGGACATATTGCTAACTGGTAAAAGTCTTTATTTCAATGCTTAAAAACATATGTTTCTAAAAGGCTTAATGATATAATGTAAGCCCTAAAATCCTACTAGGACATAGTCAAACACATATTAAATATATTTTCTGGAACCGCATACATTCAGCTTTCATTTTAAGTTCAATGATGAATTGTTCATTGTTTCCCAATCTGCAAGCTTTGGTCTCCCAAAGGTTTGAGTGAAATTCTACTTCATTATTTCAGTTAACATTGCGCTTAGTTGCTGAATATACCTAAATTGTGAGCCTCACCAAGTAACCAAGACCTCATCATTTAAAGGGGTTGGAGATGGAGGATTGGTGGAAGCCCTCAGCCGAGTGGCCCAGCAGCTGGTTACTAAGCCACATACCTATTTTAAAGATCTGAACATGTTTAACTGCAGGAATAAGTTAAGTTTACAAGAAATGGAGTGGGTGAGATGCCTCATGTTGATAACGTTTTGGCCAACCTTTCAGCTGAACTGAGGTAAATTGCTGAGGTAGTGTAGTGTTGAGCTGTTGAGTTTCACAGCAGGAAATGCATTCATCTAGGCGTTATGTAGGACCCCAAATGACATGCCGGGACCAGAGATCGACGGGACAGCTTTATTTATAATGTTCTTACTGTAACAGACGTTTTTTGGATGGATAAATGTGAAATCTTGGGCTTATCCATAAACAGTGGATGGAGCTTTGGTTTTATTGAGATTTGTGGGAGTTTGTGCAGCCTAAAGGCAAGTTAGGGGATTCATGTATTCTAGTAATAAAGTTGTTGATTGATAGTCATGGTAGTCGTAACACTCAGGACCCAAGGAACACTACCAAGTGTGAAGTTGTTGGGATGAGTAATCTTTGGGAAAGTTGCAAGCAAAAGTAGCGAAAGTCAAGAAATGGGTCGGTCCGGGACAGATGAGCTTTGAACGGGGCACTGCAGGAGCTACGCAGGAAAAATAAGGATCAAACACAAGGCTTATGTCTACAGCTATAAAAAGGCATGTCCTCAGAAATCACTGTCTGTCTTTTTGTTCCTCAGTAGCTCAGGGAATTATTACGGTGACATATAAATGTTTTAAATATTTGCAACAAAAGCAGGAACTTTAAAAAAACATGCATCATCAAACATCACACAAACTAAGCAGAGGAGTCAAACTGCTCTCAGCATGTTGATGCTCCATTCAGTTTGACTCAAGCAGGATCCCGTCAGCAGAACAAGCCTCGACACGTTTCTCCAATTTATCCCCAAAATCCAATAAGTTACCCAAATATGTGCATTTCACTTCCTTCCTCTCACTAACCAGAGAGAGAGAGAGAGAGAGAGAGAGAGAGAGAGAGAGAGAGAGAGAAGAGAGAGAGAGAGAGAGAGAGAGAGAGAGAGGAGAGAGAGAGAGAGAGAGAGAGAGAGAGAGAGAGAGAGAAAAGACCTGATTGTCATCATCTGTTTTCTCTTTCCCCCTCTTTGTGGAGCTTGCGGCGCCCCTGGGCGTCACAGCAGCAGAAGCAGCACTCTGCCACCCAGCACTGCATCACCCACCCTCCCATCCATCCACCCACCCACCCACCCGCCCGCCTGGCTGTCCCGCTAAAGCTCAGTGAAGCCAAAGTGTCCATATGAAGACACATTTACAGGGATGGCTTGCCAGCTGTCCTTCCACTGCCACAGTCACCACATCAGCCATATTAAATGACCCTTTTGTAACTTCATTTTCCCCTCCTCCTCCACACTCATGTTTGTGGCGTCTCCTGTGAATTCTCCGGTTGTTCTACCCCTACTTCAAAATGTTTAGCTCTGCAGCATCTGCACTTGCAAAACATTAGAGGATCTGGAGCACGGAGCATTTGACAAAAGCCAGGAAGCTTGAGTTCCAAACAAGAGTGTTTGTTTTCTTGCATTTTTCCTCTTGTCCTGATTGCTGTCAGATGCCTTTGTGTTCCAGGTGGTTGCAGAGGGAGATTCACACGGAAATAAATACATCAGATCATCCTCTATTTCTGCGGCTGTCAAAATATGCATTGTACTGAGTATAAAGATTAAATCCATGACAGGAGCTGTTCTCTCTTTAGGACTGGTTAGAAATCAGGATCATCGGACATACTGTAGTAAGTGGATGACATCAGAACAGATACAATTATTTACAGGAGTAAACTATGTGAAATAATTATTCTGGTCTGTACCTCAACAACCACAGGTACCAAAACTTTAAGAACAGCCCGTAACTTTTGAAAATGCAAAATAACCGATAAAGTTCAGCAAATACATCAGAGATGCACTAGATCAGTGGTTCCCAAAGTGGGGGGCGTGAGCAGAGGCATGACAGGGGGGGGGGGGGGGGGGGGGGGGGCGAGAGACCAGGAAGACGAATGGTTATTAAAAAAATTTTTTTTCAAAAGATTAAAAAAAAAAAAATCATAATTTGAAATATTATTGATTCGAAAATAATATGATGCAGTACAGTACTATTACCTCTGGGTCTCTGTGTTTCATTAAAGCTCGGCTCTGTGTGTGTGTGTGCGCGAGCGAGAGAGACCGCACCGGTACCGGAGATCGTTGTTGTTAGCTTCTGGTGCTAGCGAGCTACGCTAACGGATATAAGGAGTTTTTTCAACAACAAAGTGGAGGAGAGTCCTCTCCTGTCAGACTGAGAGACTCAGTGAACTAAAGGACTCTCTCAGTGTTATCTCAGTGGGTCTCAAACGTTTTGGTCACCATTAATGTCCGAGGCAGACGTTTATAATGATCATTATAGTTATAAAAAAATAAGAGAATAAATGAAAAACAGGTATGAAATACTATATGACATTAAAACAAGAATAAAGTTTAAAAGGGTGATTTGTAAAATATCCATAAAGAAAAAGTAAATCTGTTCATATGGGTGTTGAGAGAGGTATCCATAGATCTCTTCATGTTGCTCTCAAAGTGCACCAGATTGATGCTTTAACTTCAATATTTAAAAATAAATCTTCCCGGGGGAGCATGCCCCCAGACCCCCCTATGTGAGGTCCACACACCACCTATAAAAATAGCACTTTAGCACCTGAAGTGAGGGACCGCTGGCAAGTTGCTGCCGCGCCTCCTCTGTTGTCTGTCGATTGTTTCGTGCTGTTTCTGTTGAATGTTGTCTTGTGCAACTGGATTCCAAATCCGTCTGCTACAAACCCGTCTGTATATCTAAGATTGTGAGGATTCATTTAGCCGTCTTACGTCTGGTTTCTCCGCCTCGAGAGAAAACCTGCGGCTACAACCAACACGACTACTCGTCCGCCTCAGCAGTGCAGGTTTGTCGCTTCACTTCAACCATTTGGATCATCAAACCGCTGGATTACATTGTTTTTGTTTTTAACTCTCTTCATGTGGATTTTTAAACTGCTCATATGGAGCGCTCTGTGTCTCACGGTAACGAGCACGTCTCTTCCGCTGCGTTACTCTGCAACGGAGCTGCAACGGAGCTGCAACGGAGCTGCAACGGAGCTGCTACGTCTCCGATCTTACTCCAGGACCCCTCCAGCTCTGCTTGCCCAACACTCTAGTATTCTCAAACGACCAAGATACATTCACCGTGGATCTGGACGAAACTTTGAGTACACAAAACACAGCAATAACAAAACAATCCGCTCTTTCTGGTCCACTGAACCACGCCCCCCTCACACTGCCCGTGCTGTCAATCACAGTGTGTTATCCCCCTGTCTAAAGCATCCACATACGCACAACTTACCTGTCTGAAACTATGTCTGTTTAACATAAGATCCCTCACCAATAAGGCCCAGCTGGTTTCTGACTTCATTATGGACAAAAAGCTTGATTTGTTATGCCTCACTGAGACCAGTCTGATGACTTCTCCCAGCGTAATGCAGCTGTCCCTCCGGGTTATGCTTTTATTAGTAAACCCTGTGCCACTGGGAGAGAGGGGGGGGGGGGGGCTTGCTGTGTTGCACCGTGAAAACATTAAAGTCATTGCTGTCACTGTCCCCCATCACTCCTCTTTTGAATGCTTAGCTGTAAAACTCACTGGTCCCAAACCCATCATCATTATTTCCATCTACAGACCGCCGAAGCCCTCTGCTGTTTTTCTCACTGATATGTCATCACTACTAACATCTGTATGTGCAATGTCCCCTATTGTTATCCTCTTAGGCATCTTTAACATCCACATTGACGACCCATCCAATGTTTTTGCAAATGATTTCATCTCACTCCTGGACTGCCTCGATATCACACAACATGTCAACCTCCCAACACATAACAAAGGTCACATACTGGACTTAGTCTGCTGCACTGGCATCACTCCCATTAACCTTGCTGTCATTGAATTCCCCATTTCTGACCATAAAGCTGTAATTTTTGATATCCATGCCCCCCTTTCCAAAGCCAAAGAACAACGGTCCATCACCTTCAGAAATATTAAACACATTAACCCCACAGATCTCACCACTCTGATTAATTCCTACCCCAATCCTCCAACATCCACCCACCCTGCTGACCTGGTGAATCACTATAATAACTAGGGATGGGTATCGAGAACCGGTACTAAGTCAAAACCGGTACCTGATTGGATGGTATCGGTATTACCGTTAAGCTGCTGGACAAACGGTGCTGCTATAGGTATATCTGTTACGTCTACTTCCTTAGTTTAACTTTAAACCATTCTGGTCGGTTGGGAACCCTCATCCCGTGTGATGTATCCGGTTTGAAACCCCTCTGATTGGCCACTGTAAATACCACTCGTCATCTCTCTCAACAGCGCTCTTATTATTGTTGAGAGACTCCCGCAGGCATGGCGGACAGAGCGAAGCGATCGAAGGTCTGGGTGAACTTTAAAAAATGTAGTGGCGATAGTGCAAGGTGCAATCTATGTACTCAATTAGTTGCTTGTAAAGGGGGTAACACAAGCAACTTAATGAAGCATTTGTAAATGAGACACTCTATTAATCTAAAACGGTGCAGCGTATTTGACAGCCTACACAATGTGGCTGCTAGCGATACTGATAGTGCTAATAGTGCTAGTGGGCTTCAGCCGCGCCGTGTGTAAATGAGACCTGAGCGAAGGCTCGCAGGCAGGTTAGCTGCTGCGCACGGGTAATATGTTTTGTTTACCTGAGTGAAGTCTTGCAGGCACATCGCCTTGTCTTTTTTTTAGTTTATTAACAATGACAGTGTATTAATGTGAGCACCTATAATAATTTGGCCTTTCATTGAATGCTTTATAAACCAGTTAAACTTACAGATGTCATTGTGTATTGGAAAACTGCATTTAAATGTTGTTAAAGGTCAACGTTTCAATGTATGGTTCAGCAATTGTTGCTTGTTTACTAGGAATTGACATATTTTAAGCTCAAAGACGTTGTTCTATGTTTAACCAGTTTAGCCCGGAGCCTGTTTTTCAGGTCTCAGGCTCGAAAATGACATTCCCAGAACAAATTACCATATCTTCCCTTCAAAAAGGGTTAAATTAATAATATTTTATCTCAAAGTAATGATAAACCTGTGAGTTGGATGTAGAAAAGTCAGAATCAATATTGATGTTTTTTATTTTAAAGAAAATTCAGATTGAACATAATAAAAAACTGTAAATTATAGTGTCCGTCCAAAGATTAATTTTTACTTACAGTGAAAACTACCCTTGGATGATGGTAAGGTAGACTAAAAGCTTTAGGAATCCAAAGTACAACATATAATAAGTACCCTGTATCAAGATTGATGCAAAACAAGTGACATTTTACCTTTTTAGAGAGGTTTAGCAAAAAAACTCCACCTCTGAGGTGATTTGGGTGGAAATGGGGGTTTTACCGTTTCTCTGGAACCCATTGGTCGATTTTGGTGATTGACATCTCTTTCTGACCGTTAGAGCCAATAGAATCGAAGGGGAATCTCCCCACTCACACACAGTCTAAAACAAAAAGGTGGGGGCTGACTTCTGAAAACCGAAAAGCAGGTTTATTGCTCATGGATTATCAGAAATCATTCAAAGGGACGGGTGGCGCAGTGGTCTGTGCGTTTGATCATCAGATTAAGGGGGCGTTGGGGAACTCCAGTTCGAAACCCGCTCCCGCCCCACTGCGTCAGGCCGTTGTGTCCTTGGGCAAGACACTTCACCCGAATTTGCTCCTGTGGGTATTGTCCACAGTAGATGACCATTACATGTATGTATGATCTGTATGTGTAATGTGTATTTGTAAAAGCGCTTTGAGAGTCATTGATAAAGCGCTATAATAAATATAAGGATTATTATTATTACATTGGATTAACCTATGGATTAACTTCAGCATCGTTTTTATCGTTTTAATGCCATTGAAGACCACTTTTGACCAGACTACGACACAGGTGAGCCATGTTAGCGTTTTTAGCTACCTAGCGCCATATATTTTGATGTCTGTTCTTGTTATTATCTCTGCGAGTTCGTATAATTGAGTGATAATGTATGTACCCCTCGATTCTGTGTCACCTCACGATGTGTTGGATGTGCAGCAAAGATAAACTAGAGAATGCAATTCCTGAAGAAAATTGCTAGTGGGAATGCTTTATGCTGAAAGTATGACGCTAAACTGCTATGCTGAAATGTAATGTGTAAGAAGAAAGTGAAGAATTTAGATTGAAATGATACATGGGGGCTTGAATGTGTGAAGAGAGAAGAAAAGAAAGTAAAAAGGCTTGGAAAAGCAGCAGAATATTTGAACTGCAAACTTCTGAACTAACTTGATGGCGAATGATCTGTCGCCATGGCAACGGCATTTGATGACACCCCATAATACGCTTAGATGCGTTGATGGCTGCATCGTTACCAAACCTGTGAAGTTCTGGGCTGTTTAGAGTATATTCACTGAAGTTATGAGAAAACCGTGTTTCAAGGCGAGCAATGTGTTGCCATGGCAACGGCATTTGAAGAAATCTCAAAACTGTCCCGAAATGTCTTCACGGCTGGACTGTTGAAGTCTGCTGCTCATTATGTGTGTTATGATTATGTGTCATTATGAAATAAAAGCCCCCTAAAATAAATAAATGTCTCATTATGAAATAAAAGTCCCCAATAAATAAATGTATATTTAAATGTGCATGTATACATATGTATTGCCTCATTTATTTATTTCAGAATTTATTTCATAGGCATATTTATATATATATGTATTTATTTAATTAATTAATTATGTATTTATTTATTTAATTTTGGCTTAAATGGCATTCCATACTACAGTACTATATCCCCCAATAATGAAATCCAAATGAGTCTTCAGCCATGTTTCTTGAATGCAAATAACATCTGGTTTTTCTTTTAACTAATATATATAGGTCTTACATTCTTGTCCATTTGCAATAAGGCTTCTAGCATTCCACTGGAGAATGAGAAAAAACATTAATCTACTCACTAATCTGTGAATCATCATTATTTTTGGGGCTAGCATATAATGTAGCATTTCAAAGGTTATATCCTTTACCCCCAAAAATTCACCTGCTGCTTCCACTATTGTTTTCAGTCTTGACCTCTTTTTGTTTATTGCAAAGCAACATTCACCACTTTTCCAATAAAGGCCACAAATGTGTACTTATTAACAATCAATGCATCCTCTCCTATCACACACGTATGTGAACACTTTGTGGAGCTTTCCTTTGCCGGTGGGAGTTTGGGAAAATCTTTTGAAGAGAATATACTTGCTGCTACTTGGGATTTCCTAGTTACGTTTTGTGATACCTGTTCTGTTGCTTCAGCATATGAGACTTTGTTTTGTATCTCTGCACCTCCTTGGCCTTTTTCTGCACTTGCAGCCAGGGGCGGACTGGGGGGGAAAAGTGGCCCAGGGATTAATTGACAGACAGGCCCACTTAATGCGCGGCATGTATCGGCCGGCCGGCGACGAAAGTATGTTACTTAACAAAAAATCCTATGCATTTTATGTTATTTTGGACAATTATTCATATAGTAATCACATTACCTGAGCCCTTGAGTTGCCTAGAGCAAAATAGTTACAGCATATATTTAGTGATTTTAATGTTAACAGATCATTGATGCAATAACATTTTGACCCAATTTGCCTGACTTGACACATAGAATAAAACATGGGCGTAGGAAGCATCCTCAATGTGGGTGAGACAATTTAACAGGGGGTGTGGGACCTCACCTCCTCTAGGGGGGTCCGGGGGCAAGCTCCCCCGGGAAGATTTTTTATTAAATGTTGAAGTTAAATGCATCTATCTGGTGCACTTTGAGAGCAAAATTAGGGACTAAATCTATGGCAGTCAGTAGGGGCTTGGACTGTGAGCCGTAGGGTCGCCGGTTCAAGTCCCCGACCAGACCTATTTGGAGTGTGGACTTCTACTTGGAGAGGTCCCAGTTCACCTCCTGCCGTGGTGCCCTTGAGCAAGGCACCAGACATCCCCCTTCCCCCCTCACTCCCATTGCTCTGCGGGCGCTGTACAATAGCTGCCCACTGCTCCTAGTACTAGACTCCTGGTACTAGGATGGGTTAAAAGCAGAGAACACATTTCACTGTGTGTGCTGTGTGCTCTGCATGTGTGACCATTAAAGAGGGTTTCATCCCTCCCAATTATTCTTCTTCTTCTTCTTCAACACCCATATAAAACAGAACTGTAAACAGATTAACTTTTTCTTTCAACATTTATTTGAACAGCAAGTGGAGGCAAAAGTGACTGCACCCAAAACAATAAACCTGCTAGCTAACTAGCCTAAACTCAGTAACAGAATGTGGGCAACACGTTCTTCTCCACAGCCGCGCGACCTCTGAGTCAGACGTCACTTCCCCCTTTTCTATCCTACGGGTACAGCCGTACAGCCACTCCCCCTGAACCCTGTTGTAACAACATAATGAACTTTTTGGGGATGCAGCTTGGGATGTGAGGACATGGCTTAGAAAGGGCGTGTCGCCTTCTGTCTTGCCAGTGTTGGCAGGACATTCATTAAAATGTCGAACTCGGACTTCATTTTAAGGACATTTCGGCCAGGGGTGTAGAGCTATATTTGTTTAACCTGTTAAGCCCGAAGGTCCCCGCCACTGTGTCTCAGGGCATCTTAATATTTAAAAACCTATTAATGTGTTATACCAGATTAACGAGAAGAATCTCAGCTAACTGACGATACGAACCATTTTTACCGAAACAAAACACAAGTCTCACAAGAAGCGTTAGCATTAGCCCTTAGCTAAAACGGGCAGATGCTACTTCCGGTGCTAACTAGCAAAAACGATCTTTAAAACTTAATATTTTCTGCACAAACTACATGTCCTCTGAAAACTAATACTCCACAGATTATTTTGTTATAAGTATCATCGCTGTAGGACACAAACTCACTGAGATATCAGCCAGAACAGAGAAGAAAAAAAACAACTGTTTTCAAAACCATAACAATAATTATGTCTTACCGTTGCTGTTTTGTGATCAAAGCTCTTGTTCAAGGGAATAAAAACGCTGCTTAAAGTTAATCCAATGTCTCTTAGTCACTTTAGAATTGTTCCTGATAATCTATCATTACATTCATGGCAGCAGAGTAGGTATAAAGTTTCGCAGTCCCGAGCTAATGCTGTCTCACGTGCTGTTTACGCAAACCTCTCTCTACTTGACGTAAGTGTTTAGCGGGATTTACTAACAGTCACTGGATTCTATTGGCTCTAACGGTTCCGAAAAGGTGTCAATCGACCAATGGGTTCCAAAGATATAATCCTGCGTAGTATAAACTACGCCTGCTCCGGCTCCATTACGCATTGCGCAGCCAGAAGGGAGAGCTTCACCACCGAGCAGGTGCTAGAGATGCTAGCTGACGATAGCTCATACCAGATGACTCGTCGTCGGATGATGAAGATCTCCTCCAGCCAGACCTGGATCCGGACAGTAGTGACTCGGATGTTGAACTTCCACCACGGGAAAGGAATGTAATCTCTCTGTTTTTATATATTACTTATGTGTTTGGTGGAACTGCATCACAGTGCTAACTTAGCCAAGAAGCTACAGGAATGATTAGGCAAAATGCTAAATAGTGTTACTTGTCTTTTTGGAGTTACATTTTCTAAATGAATGGCCAGTGAATGAATATACATGTGTTTACTTATTTATTTGGTGTAATATTATTCATTTATAGTCCAATATTATCCTATAAGTATAAGCCAGTGAATTAATCTAATCTCTTTGTTTTTCCACATTTGTTAGATGAGGAGTGACCCCAGCAGGACAAAGCCACACACCCAGAATACTTTCAGGGAGCAGCTTGCTGCAGAATTGTTGGAGTTTGCTGAAGGCCCTGCTGAAGGCCCTGCACCTCCACCACCCCCTCCTCCACCACTCACATGCATGCCCGAGTATTATGGGGAAGATGCCACCAAGGTCAGGAAGAACGGCAGGAGGTGCCTAGATGCTGGACTCAAAAGGGTGAAGACACCTGTGTACTGCAGGAAGTGCCAGGTCCTGTGCTTCACTGTCAAAAAGAACTGTTTCAGGGAGTGGCACGACCTAAATACTGGAACATTCAGGTAGGTATAAAGTTCAGGTAGGTATAACGTTTTGCGAGTGTTTATTTTTAAAAAAATACTTTTGATTTTATTGTATAGTGTGTTGGTAAAATATTTGTTGTTTTTACAAACCTACAGTGTGGTTTTATTGTATAGTACGTTGGAAAATGTTTGTTTTTACATGCCTATAGTGTGTTGGTAAAATGTTTGAAATAAATCTGCCCCAGTTGGAGTCAAATGTTGCCTATGTTTCCGTACACACAATGACCTACAGTGTAGTTTTATTGTATAGTGCGTTGGTACAGTTACATACACACACAGCTACACTTACACATACACACCTACACATACCCACACAGCTACACTTACACACCTACACATACCCACACAGCTACACTTACACACCTACACATACCCACACAGCTACACTTCCACACCTACACATACCCACACAGCTACACTTACACATACACACCTACACATACCCACACAGCTACACTTACACACCTACACATACCCACACAGCTACACTTACACACCTACACATACCCACACAGCTACACTTACACATACACTTACACACACACAAATATTTAAAAAAATATATATATTATTTAAAAAAAATATATATATATATTTTTTTTAAATATCTTCTTTCTTTTTTTTTGGGTGGAATGAATACCTATAGTGATGATTCAATGTAATACAATGATTTTTATAGTCTGGTACCTGAAAAAGGTCAAATGGCACTGATGGAACCAAATGTGCCCAAATGTGCCCAAAGCTTATTCCGCCTGGACTTTATTTTCATAAACCTCACTAAAAAGGTGAAATGTCACTTGTTTTGCCTCAATCTTGATACAGGGTACTTATTATATGTTATACTTTGGATTCCTAAAGCTTTTAGGCTACTAACCCATCATTCAAGGTTGGTCTTCACTATAAGTAATGGGTTTTCTTTAGGCAGAGACAGGAATTTACATTTTGTTGCTATGTTCCATCTGAATTTACTCTGACACAGAAAAATCTATATTGATTCTGACACTTCTACATCCAACTCATAGATGTAACCTTGCTTTGATAACAACAGTTATTCATATAAACCTTTTAGAAGTGAAGTTATAGTCATTTGTTCTGGGAATGTCATTTTCGAGCCTGAAACCTGAAAAACAGGCTCGGGGTTTAACAGGTTAAGCACCGGATTGGCAAAACAGGAGAGTGTGTGCACCAGTCTGCCTTGATCTATGTATTCATGTCTGTGACTCTCACAGTATCTGCTGCCCGCAGCTGTTTTATAGAAGGAACACCTCCTTCACTTCATGAAATCTCTGCAGCACCAGGAGGCAGCGGGAGGGTTAACTCAGCCTCTGAGAAGAGGAGCGCGCACCGCCTTTCACGCACCGCCTTCACTGTGTTTACCTTCAGAATCATTAGAAAGGCTAAAGAGCGGTGTGGTTGATGTGTTTTAACCACACACACCTCTACACACACACACATGATTTATACGCAGACTTTTGTTCCTCCATGTTACGTTGTTATTGTTTCACTGAGCGGACCCGCACATTTTTTACGGTTACGCGGTTTTGTGCGCTGTGATGATTCGGCTGTACCTTTAGTAATGAACATTAAATGTTGTGAGGAAATCTTTCCACCAATAATTCCAATAAGTATTCCAAAATGTATTCACTTCAGGTTTACGAAAGTAACTGTAATCAGATTACTCGTTTTTCAAATATAACGCGAGCTGAATACAGTTACTTGATTTTTGTATTCTGATTACGTAACACCGTTACATGTATTCCGTTACAACCCAAACCTGGCCACACCCCACTGGGCTGGGCTGGGCCGGAACACTTACAAATGTGGGCCGGTAGGATTTAGGTAAGCAAAAAAAAAAGGGAGTGGCCGGAACACTTACAAATGTGGGCCGGTAGGATTTAGGCAAAACAAAAAGATTTCTTTTTTTTTTTTATAAACTTTTTTTTTTTTTTTTTTTTTTTTTTGGCCCTCCGGGGAAACTCCCGGTATTCCCAATGGCCAGTCCACCCCTGCTTGCAGCCCTGATACGCAGCACTATGTTCCCCACCACAGTTACAACATTTCACCTTAGCACCTGCAGCACAACTACCATATTCATGTTCGCCCGCACATTGTGGACACTGATACTGTCACTTGACTGAACGATATATCGTGTCATGGCGATAACCGCGATGCACATGCACGATATTCACATCGCAGGGACGTGCAATTTTATTTATTTTTTTTATTAATATTTTCCTCTTTTTTTAGGACGTGCGATAATTATTTTGCTGCTTGCTACAAAAGGAAAACTTGCGCGGCTCTCATGTCAGGGGTACTTGAGTGAGTGATGCATGCACAGCAAACCACCAATCACAATCATTCTTGATCAGATCACAGCAGGCCCCGCCCCGCTAGTTTGCAGACCATCAAAACACCGGTAAACAATGAGCGAGGCACAGGAGGACAATACCGGCGAGAATGAGGATTTACTTCCAAAAAGAAAAGCAACATCTGCCATCTGGAACTATTTTGGATACAAAAAGGTTATTCTCTTCTTCATTCACAGATGAACCCCCTTATTTGAGGGTAAGCAGTGCACCATGCATTATCATGTTAGATCATGACTTAACGTATGATGAGTCAACCGGTTAAGATCCAGACGTCCGTGACTAAAATCCTTCATCCAGTTAAGATAGTTAAAAAAAATGCAATATATATCGCAGGGCAGAGGTTGCGCTAGACTTTTTCGCTGCCCGTCATTTTGACGGACAGGATCGCAACATTTCCGTGAAAATCCATTATCACCCGTCGGCCTGTACACAACTCTGCCGGGGGGCGGAGAGAGCACGCTTGTGAACTGTCAACGCTGTGTTATGCATGCCCACAGCACCTCGCGGGAGCGCGCACAGCGTAAAGCAAATAATTGTGTTGATCTGTTCGGCAAAGTTAAGTCTGGAAACGATATAATTTCCTTTCGGGCAGGCATGCATAACACAGCATAATACCGGAGCTCCGCTGCGGGGATACTTTGGCGTTGTTCTGAGTTTGTTCTAATCTGTCAAAATGACGGACGGCTTTCAGATTTTTCCGTCATTGTTAAAAAAATTCCGTCGTAGACGGAAACAAATCGGTTAATGCCACCTCTGTCGCAGGGGGAAAAAATATCGCAATGTCAGTTTTTTTTCAATATCGTGCAGCCCTAATGTCTATCTTCTTTCTTGAACTCTTTGTTCTTACTTCGTTCTTACTCCTCCTTCAGATGCACTTTCCATATCCTCCTCTCCAGGACTCAAAGATGCCATTCCACCCCAGTCGAAAGCTATGGCATTAGCAATTTCACATTCTAGCACAGTTTATTGATCTTATACCGCGATGTTTGCCAACTACGATGGTCAACAGCTCGCTTAACGGAACTTTGACGCTGGTATCAGTTTTGTTTACCACCAATCACGGGAGTATTGTGTATAGAAAGTGTTGAGTTATATTTCTTGCGCTACCTAACATCCATGAAGGCATCATGACCAGTAGCGTGGCGTGGGGAAACAATTAGGGGAAGCCAATAATACGTCCTTTCTTTTGGGTCGGGGGTGTGGTGGTCAATGTAATAACATAACCAGATGAGTGATTACAGCACCCGGTATCATTTTACACACATTTGTATCATACAGATGCAGGACTTACACACGCCTGTTATCTAACCGACAGGTCCGCACGCACTCTCCAGCCTAAACTCTAATAAGCATTCATTCACAAACTAAATCAGGAGACCTTTAACGTTTTACATTTAGATTTAAAATTTAGATTTAAAATTAAAATTACTCCTCGGTTCCCCTCTCTAGTTCCCCCTTGGTTCCCCTCTCGAGTCCCCTCTCTAGTTCCCCCTTTGTTCCCCTCTCGAGTCTCCTCTCGAGTCTCCTCTCAAGTCCCCTCTCGAGACACGTCTCAAGTCCCAACCCAATGTCCTGGTTCGTTGGAGGTTCCGCTGGGGGTCCTGCCAACTCCATGTCCTGTCCCGTTGGAGGCCCCGCCGACTACTCCTCTGCCGGGGGTCCTGCCAATCCTATGTCCGTGCCGTTTGAGGTTCCGCTGGAGGTCCTGCCAACCCTATGTCCTGTGCCGTTGGAGGTTCCGCTGGGGGTCCTGCCAACTCTATGTCCTGTCCCATTGGGGGTCCCGCCGACGACTCTTCCGCTGGGGGTCCTGCCAACTCCTGGTCCTCTTCCGTGGGGGTTCCTGCCGAAGCCTGTCCCACCGGCTCCGGTTCCTGTTCTGCCGACACCGGGTCCTGCCCGGCCTCCGGAGCTCTCTGGTCTTCGCCCTCGAGCCCGGCCCCCTGAGAGCCGCGGTCTTCGCCCTCGGGCCCGGCCCGCTGACTCTTCCTTGGATTCTGCCTTGCCCCCGGGCCGTCCACCCGAGACCCCCACCTTGGACTCTGTCTTGCCCCCGGGCTGTCCGCCCGAGTCCCCATCCTTGAACTCTGCCTTGCCCCCGGGCCGTCCGCTGTGCCCCTGGGCTGTCAGCCCAAACCCGTCCTCCAGACCCCCTCCACCCACCCTGTTGGCCCTAGTTTTGTGTAGTTTTGTGTCCCTCCTCCGGTCCCCCTCCACCCACCCTGCTGGACTTTTTTTGGGACGTCTGGGATCCGTCCCTTGAGGGGGGGGGGGGGGGGGGTCCTGCTTGCCTCTCTCAACCCTGACAGTTCCTTGTCTTTACCTAAGACAAGAGGGCCACTCTCTCTTGCTCCATGGACTCTGGTGTCTCGTTGAAAGGCAGAGATGGGTAATGGTTAGACTCAGCTCGCCTAGGTTTCTTGATGTTCTTTGCTGGGTGGGCATCCGTCGGCAACTTTCTTTTCACAGTATTCACAGTCAGCTCGTCAGATGATGAACTGTGTGATTTCAGGTATGTGCGATAGTTGTACATCTTCGTCTTGAGTCTCTGTTTCCATCCGTAACTGTGGTTGAAGGACCCAGGTTCTTTCAGACAGGGATGTGTCTGTGTGAGTGCGTCTGCCATTTCACTGAAGTCTGCATCGCTAGGATAGGATTTGTATGAATAGACTTTGTCAGCGAGCGTTTCCAGTATGTTGGAAAGCATTTTACAGCTGGGAGTGAGTCTAACCTGGCTTCTCTGGTACTCTGCATTTCCATCCCTAAGTTGTGTTTCTGTTGAATGAGAGAAAGTAGGGATGAGGAACACCTTGGGCAACTGCTCCTTTCTGTAGGTGTCCGAAGAAGGGCTGCTTACGGGTAATGTGTCACCCGAGCATGCAGATGAAGATATACTGAAATCATCTTGGCTTTGAAAATTAGCCTTATCCACAGAGTATTCCACTGGCTCTAAGAATAAAGTCACACTGGGTACTACATTAATAACGTTCAAAGTGGAAAGGTCCTTGAGTTTGAAGTTAAGTTAATCCAAGTGCCGAAATCAGCGTCTTTGTATTGAAGCCGTATTTCATTAGTTAGACCACAGAAATTCGTTATTTCTTGGATGACTTTGTCAACCGAGAAGGGGATGCCATTAGGAAGCTCCAGCTTGATGCGACTGTCCTCTTCTAAAATCACCAGGAGCCACGTGACGCCCACCAGGTTTGGAGATCCTCTGAGTGGGAGGGAAAGAAAGAAGGGTGGGGTTTGGAGAGAGAGAAAGAGATATTAGAGATGTGCTTTTTTCATGGTTGACTAATGATTATGTGCTATGAACAAATAGTTTTACGTGCAACATTAGCTCTGTTGAATTTAAATGATATGATCATTCATGTCAATTACAATGAAAACAAAATTAACCTGCATAATTCATCACATTCACTTTGATTCTGACCCACCCCAAACAGATATTACTTTATGCTAACCTTAAACTTGAATATATCGCTTGAGTGTAATAAGCCGCATGGCCCCAACTGTGTAGTCTGCCACGGGGTAAGGATCGGTCAGTTGAGATGCCTCAAGAACTTCAATCTCCTTTGAAGGCGAGATTTCGAGTTGATAGGCTCTGTAGTGTTCCATGTACCAATAACTTAGTTTCTGAACAATGAAGACCAATTCCTTTTTGAGAACCACCATCTGGATGATTTCAGTGAATGCAGGCATCCCTTCGATTGATCCATGAGCAAGGATCCTTCCAAGTCTGTAGTTAAATCCATTATAGAGGACATTTTCGGCCAAAGAAACTTCCTTCACATTTGGGTTCTTGTGTTTGACAGCCTGTGCAATATCATCTTTCAGGACGTCAATGCTAACAGTTGAGAACTTTTTCACTTCCAGTAGCGGCTTAGAAAAGCTACATGAGTAGAGCTGGTGTGCCATGGATAACTGGTGTCTCTCTGCCAAGGACAACAACAAGTTTTTAAAGCAGCTAGTGTGTCGTACAACTCTCTTAAAAAAAGCTATTCTTGGCTTCAAATCTTAAAGTCCAGAGAGAAACTAGAGGACCAAACTGATAGATTAGCTGTGGGTAGTGTTCCAAGAAGTGATGCTTAGGAAGCAAGTTGGAGTCTGGGAAAACCTCCTTAAACAGTACTCTATGCTCAGAGATTTTGAAATTCAAATAAGCTATCGTTTCATCAGTGTGCACCGGTGTGACAACAAGGTCAACTATGTCCTTCAAGTCAGTGAGGAGATTCCAGGCAGGTTCATCAGCAGGCACTTTCTGTCCCAGGAGGAGCGGCAAAAACCTGATCAAACTCCAATTCTCGTGAGAATTGCCAACAACTGTTCTCCTTGTTGAACAGTTAAGAGGCACAAGATGGGGACAGTTTGTTTTATCTGTCCACTTGAAGGGGAACGTTTTTATAGAGTCATTCAAAAATTCCAAAGTAAAGTACTTCTTTGAGGTGAACACAGAGAGACAAAGAGCTATTTCACGAGGAACAATTCCTTCAAATAGATCATGAACGATGTCTGGTGGAAAGCCAGTTGTGACATTAAAATGAGCAAGTTTTTCCGACAAAACACACCTCCTCTTAACACCAAAAGAATTGGCCAACGATTCTTCCCCAAGTGTTTTAAAATGTCTTGCGTGACCCTCCTCTGTCCTCAAAGAGAATGCTCCACTTCTTACGTCCCTCATTTGAAAATCTAATTTCCGAGCTGTACAAAACCTACAAACATAAGCACTCGAAAAACTCTCCACAAAACCAGCAAGACTATGAGCACCTAGGTTGTCAGCAACAACACATTGCACTGTTCCCTTTGCACATTTTCCTAACTTGGCCACAAATATTCCATGTTGCTCTAAAATAATGATATAATTAATCAAAGGTTCAAGAACTGCCTTGTATCCATACAACTTTACATCATCACTTTTGATCAATGCAGCCAGGTAGATTGATGACAATGAAGAGTGTGAACCAGGTGGAAGATTGCCTAAAATCCAGTATATGGCAGAGATGTTCACAAGTCTTTTTTTGCAAGTCAAGTCTCAAGTCTTTGGTCACGAGTCCAAGTCAAGTCTCAAGTCTTTGTGGGGTGAGACTTGATCAAGTCTCAAGTCTTTGGTCACGAGTCCAAGTCAAGTCTCAAGTCTCTAAAAAATAAAAGTCTCATGTCTCTTCTGGTTGTAATAAGCCTTCTATTGTCTGCTGCTATCCAGTCTGTTAAGAATACTGCACAGCTATATCTAAGACATTCAAAGCATTACTGTATTATTATCACTCCTATATCTATTAGCATACAGTATCAGTACTGATTAGTTGTTTGTTATATGATCACTTTAAACAGGCTATTGCAATGCAATATGAGGAAAAACATCACACTTTAGCTAAATGCAAACAACTTATAAGCAAAACACAGAATCAGAAATCAGTATCACAAATACTTTATTAACCCCCCGCAGGGAAACTGTGTTAAAAGTACTTCAAAGTAAACATTTGTTCTGTGCCATTTGCAACTAAAAAACGATTGCTGCAATATTATCTGAAATATACTGAACTGGTGATATTAAAACATGACCTGTTCCAAAAGAGATATCTACCATTAACACCATTTACCAGCCAAATGCTGGTAAATCATGCAAGTGGCTGGTACTGTATGTTGCACGCACCAGCCACAAATAACAATGGCAATCTATTGAGTGGCTGGTAACATTTCAACATTCACTAGGCTAGCCATTTGGCCAGTGGACAAAAATGTAAAAATTTGACCTCTGAAACCGTATTGTTTAATTACACTGGGTCTCTAATTACATCTTTTAAGTCTACTATAAATAAACATATTCCTCTATCCTCTCACTCAAACCCAGTGTAATGGTAACCTGATAAACCTGTAACATTAACGTTACGTGGTCAACAATAAACCTATAACCTGCCTATAAACCGACAGATGTATTTATGTATGTAACTATGTATTTTTCTACGTTTAACGTTAACCAGTAGATGGTGGCAGCGGAACGTAATGATTAACGTTACCGACCTTTTTTATGTCATGTCAAGAGTTGAATGTCAACGCCACTCAACGCAAACAAGTGTGACAAGCAAACATTCACTCATCTTTTCAAATATTCAGTTACAAAGCTAGTAGCAAGCTAAGTTAACATTACATAGCTGAAGCTGAGCTAAACATGTTTGCTAACCGTCCATATGCGTTAATGTGACTGACCTCTCCGGGTGAGTTTTCAAGTGCCTATTGAAATTCGACGTTGTTGCACCAGCATCCTTGATTTTAATATTGCAGACTTTGCAGTGTGTGCTCCTTTTGTTGGTGCCGCCGGCGTTTTGTTCAAAGTTTTTATAGTTGAACCTAATTACAAGCGGTACAGCTGCAGGTGTGCCGCCGGTCGCCATGGTGTTACCATGATGTTAATGTTAAAGGTGGGGTAGGTAAGTTTGAGAAACCGGCTCGAGATACACTTTTTGTTATACTCCATAGAATGCTCTTAACATCCCGATAGCCGGCCCGACTAAAATAACTGGATGGCCTACCTGCCTGTCAGCCTCCCATCGGGGCACAAACTTATCTCGTGCCCTCATTGGTCATGTGCGCGTTCGCGTGTGTTGGAGGAGGGGCTCTGTGAGGAAGTGGCAGATTTTCTCCGGTTGTGTATTTTCAAATTCTAGCGATCTCGAGCTGGTTTCTCAAACTTACCTACCCCACCTTTAATACGCCAAAAATAGAAAACACAATGATTGTTCACGAGTCCCAAAACACGAGTCCAAGTCGAGTCCGAAGTCTTTTGAGCAGGAGTCCAAGTCAAGTCTGAAGTCTCTGTGTGTGCGACTTAAGTGCGACTCGAGTCCAAGTCACAAACTCTTTTATGTATTTTGCGCAAAGTGCCAAGGGGATTACAAACCTCAAAATCATCTATGTACAGAATTAATGAAACTGCACACTCATTTGAGGAAAGACTGTTTTATTTCAAGTCCGCACCATCCCAGAGACATCTGTATACCTGCCTCTCACTTGACACTGATTGAAGTTTCTCCTTTAAATTAACTGCATTGCTGAGGATAGTCTCACAATTCAAAACCTGATGCAACGTTTTTAGTACAGGAATATATTGAAAGGACCTTCTGTTCTTTCGGACAATTACATATTCTACTGGTTCCACTACACAGAACTTACTTCTATAATATTTGTTGCGCGGCCCTCCATGCAGTAGATAATGGGCCTTCTTTTCCAATAACAAGTTAAATAGGATGTGAGGTACAGAGTTCTGTCGCTAACTCTTGGACAAGTGATTCATCTACCCGACAGTTATGATCCACAAAAAACTGAGTGATAGTCTCCTGAGTGACCGGCACAGACACAGTCCCAATGACTTATTGCAGTTCCTCAAGGAGTATATTTACAGCTGCACTTGACACCAGGTAGCTATGTTCCAATTTCAGTAAAACTGAGGCTAATCTTAGCTCAACATCTTTTCTCAAATCTCTAGGTTCTTCAAAAGTTGGTTCTTGAAATTGTAGATGGAGTAAAGGGCAACGCATGAGGGGATCTCCCTGAGCAGTGGGTGATTTGGACTGAGGAGAGCAATATTACTTACCCATGTAGCCGGTGCACGCGTTTCTTTTTTTTTTAATTGACTCCCGTCTGAGGCTGAAGGAGTTCCACTGGGATGGATGAGTGGGAACGTTAAGAGCGACGTTAATATCTACTTTGGAGAGCCAGCCTTAGCCTACACGCTAATTATTTGATTGCATTATCATCCGTGCGTGGAAAGAGGAAGCATTGTACCGTTGTCATGTCAGCTCCCAACCGTAGTCGAGGAAAAGGGGGGTGACTCTCTGCAAGCAGAGCAAAACATCTTTGGTTCAACAGGTGAGCTCTTCCGTTTAGAATGTAAGGTTATACTGCAGAATAATTAACTAAATGTTGATTTACCAGTTTATATTCCCTCAGTGATACAGTACTTATGCGCAAGTGGTTGATATAGTGTCTTAGACTTGAATTTATATAGTTTTTTAAGGAATATAAATGTAATTTGATATGCAGCGATACTTTATTTTCAAAAGAAGGGGGATGTAACATCTTGGTGTGAATAGAAGATCTTTGACGTAGATAACGTAAAGTTGATGTTCACACAAGTGAAATAACATGGACAAGCAGTAATCCGCTTCATCTGTTGATGTAGACCAGGGGTGGGGAACCTTTTTCCTCTCAAGGGCCATTTCAATGTTTTCAACATCCTCCGAGGGCCGTACAAATTATTGACCTCTGCTTAAAAATACTAAAATCACAGCCCACTCATTTCACCTTTCTTTCATGCTGTGCAAAGAAAAAGCAACCTCTTAATCCAGATATCTTGCCATGACTCATGCATGCATGCATGTGCACGGTTGTGGCATGACCACCTAAACAGAAAGATATGGACACAAGATGTGTGTAAATGTATTTAGACTCCTATCCATGTGAACATGATTTAAGTGGGGGGGACCTAACCTCCTCTAGGGGGGTCCGGGGGGCATGCTCCCGGCAACATGAGGAGATCTATGGATACATCTCTCAACACCCATATGAAACAGAACTGTAAGCAGATTTTCTTTTTCTTTATGGATATTTTACAAATCACTCTCCTTTTAAACTGTATTCTTGTTTATTAATAACAACTGTCATATAGTATTTTATACCTGTTTACTTTATTCTCTTATTTTTTTATAACTATAATGATCATATAAAGATGTGCCTTTACCTCACTGGTTGTAGAAAAAGCTTCTTATATTCGTTAGCATAGCTAGCTAACCAGATGCTAATAACAACAAAGTTATTGACTGTATGATCAGTGTGACAGATCGCCACTGGGCTTTCAACTAAAGACACAGCCACGCAAAAACTGCAGCAAGTGTACGGCTCCTTATGGGTACTGCAGTTTTTGGAAGTGCCGGAGCAACGTTCTGGTGCTCCCCGTCAGAACTACACCCCTGTCAGACGAAACATATACCACGTGATGACACGTTAGGCGTGTGTTGTGTTCAAGGACCCTGACCTTGGCCAGGAAAAACAGGCACTCACTTGTTTAATTATTTTGCGGTCTAGATTTCTTTAATTTTTTTTTTTTTGCGTGTGTTTATAAATTACCTCGAGGGCCACACCAAATGGTCTTGCGGGCCGTATATGGCCCGGGGGCCGGAGGTTCCCCACCCCTGATGTAGACAGTCCATGAAGCAGAATATTACGGGAGGGGCCGATGAAGTGGCCTTGATTTACGTCTCTCTAGAAGCTGGAAAACGATGCTGCCTCTTTGATAGCATTGATAGCATGATATATACACTGAACAAAAATATAAATGCAACACTTTTGTTTTTGCTCCCATTTTTCATGAGATGAACTCAAAGATCTAAAACATTTTCTATAAACACAAAATAACCATTTCTCTCAAATATTGTTCACAAATCTGAAAAAATCTGTGATAGTGAGCACTTCTCCTTTGCCGAGATAATCCATCCCACCTCACAGGTGTGGCATATCAAGATGCTGATTAGACAGCATGATTATTGCACATGTGTGCCTTAGGCTGGCCACAATAAAAGGCCACTCTGAAACGTGCAGTTTTGCTTTATTGGGGGGGTCTGGGGGGGTCCGAAAACCAGTCAGTATCTGGTGTGACCACCATTTGCCTCACGCAGTGCAACACATCTCCTTCGCATAGAGTTGATCAGGTTGTTGATTGTGGCCTGTGGAATGTTGGTCCACTCCTCTTCAATGGCTGTGCCAAGTTGCTGGATATTGGCAGGAACTGGATACGCCGATCCAGAGCATCCCAAACATGCTCAATGGGTGACATGTCCGGTGAGTATGCTGGCCATGCAAGAACTGGGATGTTTTCAGCCTCCAGGAATTGTGTACAGATCCTTGCAACATGGGGCCGTGCATTATCATGCTGCAACATGAGGTGATGGTTGTGGATGAATGGCACAACAATGGGCCTCAGGATCTCGTCACGGTATCTCTGTGCATTCACAATGCCATCAATAAAATGCACCTGTGTTCGTCGTCCATAACATACGCCTGCCCATACCATAACCCCACCACCACGGGCCAGTCGATTCACAACATTGACATCAGAAAACCGCTCACCCACACGACGCCACACACGCTGTCTGCCATCTGCCCTGAACAGTGAAAACCGGGATTCATCCGTGAAGAGAACACCTCTCCAACGTGCCAGACGCGATCGAATGTGAGCATTTGCCCACTCAAGTCGGTTACGACGACGAACCAGAGTCAGGTCGAGATCCCGATGAGGACGACGAGCATGCAGATGAGCTTCCCTGAGACGGTTTCTGACAGTTTGTGCAGAAATTATTTGGTTATGCAAACCGATTGTTGCAGCAGCTGTCCGAGTGGCTGGTCTCAGACGATCTTGGAGGTGAACATGCTGGATGTGGAGGTCCTGGGCTGGTGTGGTTACACGTGGTCTGCGGTTGTGAGGCCGGTTGGATGTACTGCCAAATTCTCTGAAATGCCTTTGGAGACGGCTTATGGTAGAGAAATGAACATTCAATTCACGGGCAACAGCTCTGGTGGACATTCCTGCTGTCAACATGCCAATTGCACGCTCCCTCAAAACTTGCGACATCTGTGGCATTGTGCTGTGTGATAAAACTGAACATTTTAGAGTGGCCTTTTATTGTGGCCAGCCTAAGGCACACCTGTGCAATAATCATACTGTCTAATCAGCATCTTGATATGCCACACCTGTGAGGTGGGATGGATTATCTCGGCAAAGGAGAAGTGCTCACTATCACAGATTTTTTCATATTTGTGAACAATATTTGAGAGAAATGGTTATTTTGTGTATATAGAAAATGTTTTAGATCTTTGAGTGACACATTATTGGACATAATTCACCTTCAGGATATTGTGTTGCAACACGGACCCGTTAGAGTGGGTACCGGATGTTAGATTCATTCAGGCTAGCATGACATGCAGTAGCAGCAAATGTACTCACCTTGTCTTGATCAATGTATAATAAAGTGTGGAGTTCCATACTGAACACACCGCCTCCGACTCCCATTCATCGGCTCTACAATATATACATATACGTACATATATACATATACATACACGCATACACATACGCATAGGCCTACATACACGCATACATATATACACACATACTGTATGTACACATATACATACACATATATATTTTATTTTAATTGTTTTAACGAATGTGGGAGAAGTGAGGAACTATCTTTACCTTACCTAGGACTTACCTTTACTCTGAACCTTGGAACTAAAGATAGCAATGCATACGTCGGACATTCTCGTGAATTTGTTGCAACTGCCCTTTGCCAGCGCTGCACCTGACGTCTTATTGTTACGTAGAGGTGAGGCGCGGGAGGAAAGCGGCGCTCTAGGCCGAAGGGGGCGAGAGCCCGGAGCTGTGCAGTGAAACTGCTAGCCGCTTATGACGGCAACTTGTTGTCCGGTGGGAACTACTGAGCCGGGAGGAGATGTAGCTGCTATCGGATGTCGGCCTGAGCCCTACCTATGGGAGGGGCTGTGATGGTTGAAACCAGAGATGGGGTGAAGCTTCGCATGCGATGATTTGAGCGGCCTTGAGCCGGTGATGCCCTCTCGAGAGACTGAAGGCGTGTGAGTAAGCCAGAGATGCAGGGTGTTGATCGAGCTATTACCCGGGGGGGGCTGCTATGGTGAGCGTTGGAGCGAGCCGGGGGGGGGTAGCCGGCTGGAGCCGCTGACTCGAGCTGGGGAACGCCGCCTGTAGCTTGATCTGCGAGCCTGCGGAGCTGGTGAAGAGATAGGCCTGGAGCTGGAATAATGCCTTGCTGCTGCAGTTTGAAAAGGAGGAGATCTGCCTCTGCTGCTGGTGAGCTGCTGCGGGATACCGAGCGGCAGCTTGAGGAAGTTGCGTAGGGACTCAGGCAGTGTGTCGGGCCTGGATCAAGATCCTGCTGGAAGCTGGTCGTGGTCTGAGCACTATGAATCGGACGTCTTGAGAATCATAATATCATGAAGTACGAGATTAGTTTGACGATTGCTGTCTGTGTGTTGTGTCGAGTCACCTGAAATGACAGCTGTCAGAGGGAGAAGTGCAGATTTCAAAGATTTGACAGAGCGTTATGATAGGCTCTTGGGAATAGAGCGAAGTGATTGGTTAAGCTGAAGAGTGACGCCCCCGGTCACTTATTGAGAGGAGGGAGAGTATTAACATGGGAATAGAAATACATGAAGAGTAAAGACGGTCTTCCTGGTTGAACTTGTGCTGAGCTTAATTTGTCTAATATGGCGGACCATCTCGCACATGCACAATGCGGATCGGGTAGTGACGGGAAGAGACTTTTTTCATCTTTAATTACACATTTTGCCTTAAAACATCAAACTAATGAAAAATTAAGGTGACCGTTCTGAAAATTAATAAAAAATGGAAAACTAGAATAACAGTGTTGGAAAAGTCATCAGTCCCCTAATTTGATACTTGGTAGAGCCACCTTTTGCTGTGATTACAGCCATCAATCTTTTTGAATATGTCTCTATTAGCTTTGCACACCTAGATTGGGGAATGTTTGCCCATTTTTCCTTGCAGAATTGTTTGAGTTCAGTCAAGTTCTGTGGGGAGCGACGATGGACTGCTCTCTTCAAGTCCATCCACAGATGTTCTATCGGATTAAGTCAGGGCTCTGATTTGGCCACTCTAGGACATCCACCTTCCTATCGTTAAGCCACTGAGTTGTTCTTTTGGCGGTATGTTTAGGATCGTTGTCATGTTGGAAGGTGAATGACCTGCCCATCTTCAGCTCTCTAGCAGAAGGACGCAGGTTTTTCTCAAGAATGTGGGTGTACTTGGCAGTGTCCATTTTGCCTTCAATTCTGACCAAGTGCCCAGTCCCTGCAGAAGAGCAACATCCACACAACATAATGTTGCCACCACCATGCTTCACAGTAGGAGTGTTTTGGATGGTGTGCTGTGTTTTGACAAACATAGCACTGGGAGTTCAGTCCAAAAAGTTCTGACCATAGAACCTTTTTCCACATGGGAACAGAATCTTCCAGGTGTGTTTTTGCATAGCACAAACGAGACTGATTGTGGCACCTTTTCAGAAAAGGCTTCTTTCTTGCCACCCTGCCATAGAGGCCAGCTTTGTGTAAAGCTTGTGAGATTGTTGTCACATGCACATACCGACCTGTCTCAGCCAGAAAGTATTGTAAGTCCTTCAAAGTTGCCATTGGCCTCTTGGTAGCTTCTCTGATACAGTAAATGTCCTCCTGGCTCGCTCATCCAGTTTGGACGGACGGCCTGATCTAGGCAAAGTGTTGGTGGTGCCATACGCTTACCACTTCTTAATGATGTTCTGAACAGTACTCAGAAGGATAGCTAAAGCCTTCAAAATCTTTTTGTAGCATTCACCTAACTTGTGCCTTCCTACAACTTTATCCCGGAGGTCTTTTGAAAGCACTTTTCCAACCATGGTGATTTGTATGCAGTACCATGCACTACTCGTAGTGGAATCCTCTAGAAACAGCTGGTTTTATTCTGGAGCAATCAAAATCATTTCAGTTGATGTCAGGTAGGGGACAATTAGCCTGGTGCTTGATCTGGAAGTTGATTGGTGGCGCCTGAGCAAGTTTATAATGGTATACTGCAAGGGGCTGATCACTTAACCGAACAGGTTATTTCACTTATATATTTTTAATTGTCCCGAAAAAAATGTAATCTTAATTTTGCTTCAATTATGAGGGTCATAATGTGTACATAAAGCTCAAAAAAGAGATTTAAGATTTAATTTATTTTAAGTTCCAGGGTGTAATGTGACAAAAGGTTAAGATTGTCACAGGGTATGATGACTTTCTATAAGCACTGTAACTACAGCTCAGACTGAGAGGCTCTGATGACTAAAGCTCAGTAAGGTAAATAACTGTGTTTAGCAAGTCAAAATTAGTATACGTTATCTCAGTGTCTTAAACATTTTGGTCATCATTTATGTAAATAAATATTTCCAAGGCACATCTTTATATAATTATTATAGTTATACAAAATAACATTTTCTGATTCTGATTCCAATGTATACTATAGGACAGTAAAACAAAAATACAGTTTTAAAAGGTAGTGATTAGTAAGATTTGCACGAATAAAAAGAAAAAATGCTCAGCAGGTCAAATAAGATTAGATAGACTTTAAAAGTTGTTTATTGCTTGACAGAGGAGCAGGGGGAGAAAAGAGGGAGAGAGGAGAGGCTCTGAGAATGATTCAGGAGCCCAACACTCACAACTGAACAACAAATGAACAAGTTTTAAACAAGTTTAAAATATGAGTTATTGGTTGTAACCATATTCTAATAATATTTTGATTATTGAAAAGTATACAGTTATGTTTCATATGGTGCTGAGAGATTTATCCATAGATCTCTAGTCTCTTAATTTTGCCCTCAAAGTTCACAATTTTGAAGCATTGAACTTCAACGTTTAAAAACATTTCTTCCCGGGGGAGAGTTTTAATTCATACATTCCATATTGTGTATTATTTGGATACTCTATTGATATACTGTACCTGGAGTCATGAAGGGGGTATGTTATGATCCTTAAAGTAATCCTTGACGTTTTCTAGTTATTCCTGACCAGGAACATGGAATTACAGACACTAAACAGCCAATCTCCCCTGGCTCGCAGCAGAAATATATGCAGTACTGGTCCTATAGGAGCACTGATTACTAACAATCCGTCACTGTTGACACTCTGTGGAATAAAAGTGAATCACTGAAGTTAATATAAACTACTGGAGAGTCTGCTGACACCTTCACTGTGTGTGTGTGTGTGTGTGTGTGTGTGTGTGTGTGTGTGTGTGTGTGTGTGTGTGTGTGTGTGTGTGTTGTGTGGTGTGGGTGTGGTGTAGGTGTGTGTGGTGTGGTGTGGTGTGTTGGGTGTGGTGTGTGTGCTTGTGTGTGTTTGATGTGTGTGTGGCTGTGTGTTGTGTGTGTGGTTGTGTGTGTGTGTTGTGTGTGTGTGTGTGTGTGTGTGTGTGTGTGTGTGCTACCTTTGTTAACTAAGAGGACTTTTGGTATGAATACACACCGACATTAGCTAGACATTTTTTATTAACAGGACAGGGTCGGTTGTCCTGCTAATAAATAAAAATTCTAAAAGCGTAGAAGTGTTTCTATAGGTGTAGAAAGCTTAAATACCCAAAAAAAAAAAAAAGACCTTTTTATACACAAAACCCAGAAATTGTGTATTTTCTGTGTGTCAGAAGAGCGCTCATACAGCTGGTTTTTGGTATTGCACCCGCTCATGAATATTCACACAGAAGGAGCTCTGTTGGCTGACTGCCGGATGGGTCCTGACAATTCATGTTTCTGTGAAAAATGTTGTGTGTGTAATAAGAATAAGAATAACATAGTAATAATAATTAATATTATTATTATGTTATTAATATTATTATTATTATTATGTCTAATACTACCTACATTTCATTGCAGTTTAGAGATGTAATTATCAGGCTTTTGTTTAATACTATATTATATCATTATGTCTAATATTTCTATAATTTCATTGCACCTCTACTGTAGCTTTTATCTGATAATATACTTTAAGGTACTCAGTGTTTTAGGAGTCCATATCGGTCTTTGTCTCAAGACCACTTTTTTGAGGTCTTGTCTTTGAATTGACTGCATTTTACCATTGTATTGTTTCATTCTTAGACAAGGCTGAATTTATTCCAAGACTGCTCAAGATCTTAACTGCGGGGATATTACATAACTTCCATTGTCAAATGTAATTGTTTATTTGTTATTTATTGTTATTGGATATAAAAATGCATGCCCAACATAAATATCTACCTTGTGCCCTTAGTAAAAATGTTGATTTTGTTTAGTCAAATTAGTCCTTCAATATGAATAAATGCTCACAAAATGGTTCAGAAATGTAAAATCAGGATATACATATCTCTCTCCGCACACATATCTATCATTGCACACATAAATGTGTATTGTTTTATATAAATCTGAAAAATTCCACATTATCCAAATTTTTTATCAACACATGAATATTTATTGCTTTTCATGTATAAAGTGCTCTGCATTTCATACAAAAAAAAGGTGAGTTTGTGAATGCAGGTTGAATAGTTTATGTATAAATGTAACAACACAAAATATATCTTTAATGAAAATTGCTAACACTTTAATTAAAATACTTGTGGATATCTATTACAAACATTCTTGTGTGGATCAAAAACATTGTTAGAAATAAACCACATTTGTGCAGATAGAGACATTTATATATAAATCCTAATTCAAAGCATGATTGAACAACTTGTGCACCTTTGTACATACAGTTTATGCTTTAATACTGTTATCCAGAGTGACGTGGTACATTGTTTACCACTATTTAAGTAGCATTTGCCGACGGCCGTGCTCCACCGGCGTTTCAGCTACCGTTTGCTAACTGGAGAGGAATAATTCGCTGTCTGACTGTCACACAAGCAACGTCCCCTGATACATATTCCCCAATACATTCACATGTTTGTTAGCTTTAAATGTACACTGTTTGGTAATATAGCACTGAAAAGAGTTTCTGGACAGTGATAGCTTAGCCACCGCAGACGTCTCGCTGATTAATAACAAGCTGCTTTTGCTGTACCGGCGTATTTTCAATATAATCTAACTTGTGCTGTTCTGATATAACAACATGTTTAGCCTAAGTATTAATAACAGCTGATAATCAGACAAGCCTGTATAAAACAACAACAGAAGAACGGCTTGTACCGCTGTTATGACGGTCAATGATAGTAACGGATAGTCAGCTAAAATGTGGTGGAAAATGTATGGGTACTGGTTAATGTTACGTAACATTACTACATATGTACATTAATATGTGGGGTTGTGTTATAATAATCACTGCGTTATCGGCTCTACTGCTTATGTAGCAACTGTATTGTTTTCTCCGTACTCGCTATATAGTTACATTACATTGCATTTAGCTGACGCTTTTATCCAAAGCGACTTACTTACAAACTTGAAAAAAATAGAATCATATAAGTACATCAGGTTTCATAGAGCCAAATCATTTCAAGTGCAATCTTCATCCACAAGATTTCCACTGAGGCAGAGACTCTGCATGAAAATGCTGCCATGACATCTGAGTCCCACTATGATGACATTACACAGGTGAGTTAATAATAATAATAATAATAATAATTAACCACAACTCAATGTTCGTAATAGTTACATGTTTACATGTTTATTTCAAGTTATAAACCATGAAGACTGGATTTGAATGCTGAGGTTCGATACACGGGTCCTGTGTATCACTCTACTGGACCGCTTTAGACACTAAGAGGACTGTGTGTCAATGCTGTTTTTCTTCTTAACGTTAAACTGAATGATCATACTCTTTAGATATTAAATACTATAATCAGTGTCTTTCTACCTGATTGTGTTGTTAACTCAGAACAAGAGCCAGTAAAGCATTTTCTAGAGCCGCCATTTTATTATCCTCGCATTAGCATTATTAGCATTAGCATTAGCCCAGCGCACAAATGCAGAGAGACTAATTTATGGCAACACAAAATAAAACATGAGAGCGGTGGGGATGAGGAGGTGTCGGCGTTCTGGCGATTTACTCGGAAGGCTTCAGTAGAAGCTGCTGGGAGTCCCAGCAGCTTCTACTGAAGCCTTCCCCAACTCCGGGGACTTCCGGCCGGGGACTTCGGGTGGCAGTATACGCCGTGAAGCTGTTTGCAGCCTGCCAGTAAACCCAAAGCAGAAGAAGACGAAGTGACGTCAGCGGCTCATTTGCGTAATCTTCCCTCAGGGAACTTATTCCGGTGTGAACGCGATCTGTACTAAGTGCCGGGGCTAAGTACGGCAAAGTACTTGGTGTGAACACGGCTAATGTTGGTATTAGTTACATATTTCTTTCCAGTTATAAACCATGAAGACTAGATTTGAATTGTGAGGTTCGATACACAGGTCCTGTGTATCACTCTACTGGACCGCTTTAGACACTAAGAGGACTGTGTGTCAATGCTGTTTTTCTTCTTAATGTTAAACTGAATGATCATACTCTTTAGATATTAAATACTATAATCAGTGTCTTTCTACCTGATTGTGTTGTTAACTCACAACAAGAGCTTAGTGGCCTGGGGTACTAAGTCCCGGAGCACTAAGTGCCGGCACTAAGTACGGCAAAGTACTTGGTGCCGGCACTAAGTACGGCAAAGTACTTGGTGTGAACGCGGCTAATGTTGGTATTAGTTACATGTTTATTTCAAGTTATAAACCATGAAGACTGGATTTGGATGCTGAGGTTCGATACACGGGTCCTGTTTATCACTCTACTGGACCGCTTTAGACACTAAGAGGACTGTGTGTCAATGCTGTTTTTCTTCTTAATGTTAAACTGAATGATCATACTCTTTAGATATTAAATACTATAATCAGTGTCTTTCTACCTGATTGTGTTGGTAACTCACAACAAGAGCCAGTAAAGAATTTTCTAGAGCCGCCATTTTATTATCCTCGCATTAGCATTATTAGGATTAGCATTAGCCCAGCGCACAAATGCAGAGAGACTAATTTATGGCAACACAAAATAAAACATGGGAGCGGTGGAGATGAGGAGGTGTCGGCGTTCTGGCGATTTACTCGGAAGGCTTCAGTAGAAGCTGCTGGGAGTCCCAGCAGCTTCTACTGAAGCCTTCCCCAACTCCGGGGACTTCTGGCCGGGGACTTCGGGTGGCAGTATACGCCGTGAAGCTGTTTGCGGCCTGCCAGTAAACCCAAAGCAGAAGAAGACGAAGTTACGTCAGCGGCTCATTTGCGTAATCTTCCCTCAGGGAACTTATTCCGGTGTGAACGCGATCTGTACTAAGTGCCGGGGCACTAAGTGCCGGCACTAAGTACGGCAAAGTACTTGGTGTGAACACGGCTAATGTTGGTATTAGTTACATATTTCTTTCCAGTTATAAACCATGAAGACTAGATTTGAATTGTAAGGTTCGATACACGGGTCCTGTGTATCACTCTACTGGACCGCTTTAGACACTAAGAGGACTGTGTGTCAATGCTGTTTTTCTTCTTAACGTTAAACTGAATGATCATACTCTTTAGATATTAAATACTATAATCAGTGTCTTTCTACCTGATTGTGTTGTTAACTCAGAACAAGAGCTTAGTGCCCTGGGGTACTAAGTGCCGGAGCACTAAGTGCCGGCACTAAGTACAGCAAAGTACTTGGTGCCGGCACTAAGTACGGCAAAGTACTTGGTGTGAACGCGGCTAATGTTGGTATTAGTTACATGTTTATTTCAAGTTATAAACCATGAAGACTGGATTTGAATGCTGAGGTTCGATACACAGGTCCTGTGTATCACTCTACTGGACCGCTTTAGACACTAAGAGGACTGTGTGTCAATGCTGTTTTTCTTCTTAATGTTAAACTGAATGATCATACTCTTTAAATATTAAACACTATAATCAGTGTCTTTATACCTGATTGTGTTGTTAACTCACAACAAGAGCCAGTAAAGCATTTGTATACTACTCTGGATGTCTAGTGATTAAACTTGGTCCTTCTTCATCCACAAGATTTCTACTGAGGCAGAGACTCTGCATGAAGATGCTGCCATGACATCTGAGTCCCACTATGATGACATTACACAGGTGAGTTAACCACAACTCAATAGCCGCGTTCACACCGGAGTACTTTTCCCCGTACTTTTCACGTTTAGTTCCGTTACTACCCCTTATGTGGCGTTCACACCAAAAAGAGTACTTCAAGCCGGGAACTTTTACCCCCATTTTTAGTGCCTGCTGAGAGATGGTACTTTCCTGGGGGAAAAAAGTTCCCCAGTTCTGATTGGCTGGTCGAATTGCAAACCCCGCCCCGTAAAACTCTGAAATGTTTTGTAGAGCCGCCATTTTATTATCCTCGCATTAGCATTATTAGCATTAGCATTCGCCCAGCGCACAAATGCAGAGAGATTAACTTATGGAAACACAAAATAAAACATGGGAGCGGTGGAGATAAGGAGGTGTCGGTGTTCTGGCGATTTACTCGGAAGGCTTCAGTAGAAGCTGCTGGGACTCCCAGCAGCTTCTACTGAAGCGTTCCCCAACTCCGGGGACTTCCGGCCAGGGACTTCGGGTGTCAGTATACGCCGTGAAGCTGTTTGCGGCCTGCCAGTAAACCCAAAGCAGAAGAAGACGAAGTGACGTCAGCGGCTCATTTGCGTAATCTTCCCTCAGGGAACTTATTCCGGTGTGAACGCGATCTGTACTAAGTGCCGGGGCACTAAGTGCCGGCAAAGTACTTGGTGTGAACGCGGCTAATGTTGGTATTAGTTACATATTTCTTTCCAGTTATAAACCATGAAGACTAGATTTGAATTGTGACGTTCGATACACAGGTCCTGTGTATCACTCTACTGGACCGCTTTAGACACTAAGAGGACTGTGTGTCAATGCTGTTTTTCTTCTTAACGTTAAACTGAATGATCATACTCTTTAGATATTAAATACTATAATCAGTGTCTTTCTACCTGATTGTGTTGTTAACTCAGAACAAGAGCTTAGTGCCCTGGGGTACTAAGTGCCGGAGCACTAAGTGCCGGCACTAAGTACGGCAAAGTACTTGGTGCCGGCACTAAGTACGGCAAAGTACCTGGTGTGAACACAGCTAATGTTGGCATTAGTTACATGTTTATTTCAAGTTATCAACCATGAAGACTGGATTTGAATTGTGAGGTGCGATACACGGGTCCTGTGTATCACTCTACTGGACCGCTTTAGACACTAAGAGGACTGTGTGTCAATGCTGTTTTTCTTCTTAATGTTAAACTGAATGATCATACTCTTTAAATATTAAACACTATAATCAGTGTCTTTCTACCTGATTGTGTTGTTAACTCAGAACAAGAGCCAGTAAAGCATTTGTATACTACTCTGGATGTCTAGTGATTAAACTTGGTCCTTCTTCATTCACAATATTTCCACTGAGGCAGAGACTCTGCATGAAGATGCTGCCATGACATCTGAGTCCCACTATGATGACATTCAACAGGTGAGTTAACCACAACTCAATAGCTGCGTTCACACCGGACTACTTTTCCCCGTACTTTTCACGTTTAGTTCCGTTACTACTGCTTATGTGGCGTTCACACCAAAAAGAGTACTTCAAGCCGGGAACTTTTACCCCCATTTTTAGTGCCTGCTGAGAGATGGTACTTTCCTGGGGGAAAAAAGTGCCCCAGTTCTGATTGGCTGGGCGAATTGCAAACCCCGCCCCGTAAAACTCTGAAATGTTTTGTAGAGCCGCCATTTTATTATCCTCGCATTAGCATTATTAGCATTAGCATTCGCCCAGCGCACAAATGCAGAGAGATTAACTTATGGAAACACAAAATAAAACATGGGAGCGGTGGAGATAAGGAGGTGTCGGCGTTCTGGCGATTTACTCGGAACGCTTCAATAGAAGCTGCTGGGACTCCCAGCAGCTTCTACTGAAGCCTTCCCCAACTCCGGGGACTTCCGGCCGGGGACTTCGGGTGGCAGTATACGCCGTGAAGCTGTTTGCGGCCTGCCAGTATACCCAAGGCAGAAGAAGACGAAGTGACTTCAGCGGCTCATTTGCGTAATCTTCCCTCAGGGAACTTATTCCGGTGTGAACGCGATCTGTACTAAGTGCCGGCACTAAGTACGGCAAAGTACTTGGTGTGAACGCGGCTAATGTTGGTATTAGTTACATATTTATTTCAAGTTATAAACCATGAAGACTGGATTTGAATGCTGAGGTTCGATACACAGGTCCTGTGTATCACTCTACTGGACCGCTTTAGACACTAAGAGGACTGTGTGTCAATGCTGTTTTTCTTCTTAATGTTAAACTGAATGATCATACTCTTTAGATATTAAATACTATAATCAGTGTCTTTCTACCTGATTGTGTTGTTAACTCAGAACAAGAGCCAGTAAAGCATTTGTATACTACTCTGGATGTCTAGTGATTAAACTTGGTCCTTCTTCATCCACAAGATTTCCTCTTTTTCTGTTTGTAGAGTCTCTTGAAAATGCTGTGGAGAGGAATCCCAGGAGGATGCAAAAACAGAAGTGGTCTCCAAAAGAGGTGGCAGCAGTTTTGAGACACTTTAATGCACACCAAGGCAGGGGCGGATCTAGACAAATATTCATGGGGTGGCAAGAGGGTGGCAGGAGATTTTGAGGGGTGGCATCCCCTGGCAGAAGTATATGCTGATTTAAATCGCAGTGTAACGGTACACGTACCCGTACTGAAATTATTCGGTACGGGCCCTTCGGTTCGGTACACGTGTGAACCGAAGGGTACCGAACGAATATAACGTTAAATGTAAAAAATTGAGAACATGAACAACTTTCTGGAAGTAATCTTAGGTATATATATCATAGAGCGACCAAGTCATTTCATTGGACGAGAGGCATACTATGAGAGCTGGTCAAAGGGATGCGTTCAAATGTAGTCAGTAATTTGAGGAAATGGCGAACGCAGATAAAGTTGAGCTCGAAAATCCTCCAGCATCATTGAAGTCTCCAGTTTGGGAACATTTTGGTTTCGCAGTTACGTACAAGGATGACGGACAAAGACAGGTGGACTGAACCAAAGCTGTTTGTCGGGATTGTTCAACTAACATTGGTTACGCGGCTGGCAATACATCAAACTTGCACACTCATTTGAAAAGGCATCACCCAAACGTGAATATCACCGGTACCAAAAAAAAAAAGACTGAAGTGCAAACCCAACTCCCACTAGCATTTAAGCCTCCACCACTCGCAACAAGTTCAGACCGAGCCAAAGCTATTACAAACGCCAAATATCCTTATGTTGCCATGTTAGCAAAGCGCTACCTGGCTGTATCTGCTACCTCTGTCCCTAGCGAGAGGGTGTTCTCCACAGCAGGAGACATTGTTAGTGCCAGCAGATCTGCCCTTTCGGCAAGCAATGTGGACAAGTTAATTTTTCTTTAAAAAAACATGAAAATACAATGACAAGCAAGTCCTAATATCAAGCTGGCTGCTTAGGTACTAGTACAGTACAGTTCAAATACAGATTATTTCAGTTCATCGAAATGCTGCACCTTAATGTTTATTTTATTATATTTTGTATTTATTTGAGTGAATATTCACAGTTTAATAATAATTTAAAAAATAAATATTTTTTTTAATGTTTTGTGATAATTTTTTCTGCTGTACCGAAAACGTACCGAACCGAACCGTGACCTAAAAACCGAGGTACGAACCGAACCGAAATGTTTGTGAACCGTTACACCCCTACAATCAATGTTAACTTGGAAAGCCACAATATTAATATTTTAACTCAATGACATTAGGTGATATTATTGTGGCACATCAGTAAAGCCTTACATATAAATATATAAGGTGGCAGACGTAATTTAATGAATTTTAACTGAACAATAACTGAATGAGTTTGTTTCAATCTTAGACCAGCAGGGGTACCAAATCTATGAAGACTGCTGCAATAAGTACATTCATTAACTGTCTCATCGATGTTTGTCTGAATGAATATGATACTATTAACAATCATATTATTCCTATCAGCTGTCAATCCCTTTTATGATTCACATATTCATTTATTATTGAATAAACTATATTTTTTGGAGGAGTTAATGATGAATGTTCATCAAGATGCTTGCTCACCCTCCTTCAAATTTGAAAACAAGTAATTATATCATTATTGATATACAGTTACAACCTTGACTTTACATCAGAAAGAACAAATATTAAAAAAGTGACTAACTGCATCAGTTAGGGTTAAAAAAAAAAAACGTGTATTCAGCTAAAACATATACATCGCTGCAGTAAGTTATTATCCAGTGGAAAGTCCTTGTCTACTGGCCTGGTTAAATCAAAGTGGTTACTTTCTGTTGGCTGGGCAGTGTAGTTTTACACACAGTCTGATTTTACTTTCTCAGGACTTAAAACAGTTTTTTGGGGGCAGACCCCCTCAAAGAAAAAAAATATACACACGCATACAAGGTCATCATCTTAATAGTTTGTTATGCTCATCGAGTCATCCGTGAGCAGAGCATCAAGTTGGAATGTCTATTACAGCTGAATGCGGCGATTACTATTTTGTTCAGCAAAACGCCTCACAAACGTATTAAGATCCAAAGCTTTAGTGCGTTTTGATTCAATGCTGAGTACAGCCAAACTTGACATTCTCTTCTCTGTAATTGTAGATCGCAAATACCTCATTCCTTCCGTCTACTTGGGTCCGAAATGCTTCTCGATCATATTTCCAGTCTCGCGCCAGGGCCGGGGGAGGGGTTACAAGACTCGCGTCTTGTGCTGCATTCACTTGCACTCGGACATTAGAGATTTTCTCTCATAAATGTCCGATGAGCCACAACTTTTCTTTCAAAACAAAGATGCCAACTGGGGTGGCAGCTGGGGTGGCAAGGCTATTGTTTAGGGTGGCAGTTGCCACCCCATGCCACCCCGGTAGATCTGCCCCTGCACCAAGGGGAAAGTGGCCACGATGATAGACTGCAGACAGTGCAAAGCTGCAGAGCATCCTATTCTGGCTGGTCGCTCTTTGCAAAATATTAGAGACTTCGTCAGGAGCCAAGGCACGACTCAGAAGAAAAAAGCACTGCTACACAAATGATGATGAAATGTAATCGAACATGCAATGAGGACAGTTCACAGTTCAACTTCATTATTATGTTACATGTAGGAGCAATGTTTTATTATAAGGATAATTACGAGATTAAAGCTGTTATGTTAGGAGAATAAAGATGAAATCATTCCGGGGGCTGAGGGGTCGTTGCAGCAGATAGTTATATTGAAGGATTGGAACTTCACGGATCAAACACTCATAAACAAAACGTTGCTAAAACAGAAACTAACTACCGTTCACACCCGCCGCCCTCTGAGCTGGACACATCACACAGGTGTCCTCTGTCTGCAGCTGGAGGAGAGAGGAGGGGTCAGGGACCGTCTACGAAGTGCAACACTGAATAAAGATATACTCAATAACTCCTCTGTTATAAAGCTATAAAACATCACATTTTAAATCACACAATAATATACTGTTGCTTAAACTACACATGCAACTTTGCCAAAATAGGTGGTTTTAGTAGTTTATTTGCAGTATTTTTTTCAGTGTTGCACTGACCCCTCCTCTCTCCTTCGGCTGCAGACAGACACCTGTGTGATGTGTCCAGCTCAGAGGGCGGCGGGTGTGAGGTTGTTTTGATTAAATTGGATTGTGGATAGTTGTTTACCTTATTACGGTAGTTAGTTTGTGTTTTAGCAACATTTTGTTTATGAGTTATTGATCCGTTCCAGTTCCAATCTGTCAATATAACTTTCTTGAAGATCTGCTGCAACGACCCCTCAGCCCCCGGGATAATTTCATCTTTATTCTCCGAACATAGCGACTTTAATCTCGTAATTATGACTTTATTCTTCTATCTTTTCTTTTGTGTGGCCCTAATCCTCTGTCGTACCAAGGTAATGCTGGAAGGAGAGTTATATGTTTAAAATAATAAATATTTAGTCTTAGCTCAATTTTCATGTGAGAAAATGTTATGTGAAAATAACCATTAAACTTGGCTCATTGTTCACTGTGCAATGTGCCATGTGTCCTTTTCTATCAGCTTTTAAAAGGTAATGCTCCAGTAGATGAGCAGTCTTGTAGGGCAAATAGCATTTTGTATTAGTGATAAACCAGTTCGGTCACTTTGCTATAAAATGGTTATCGGTTCTTTTCATATCGATGATGTAATTGCAATTAGCAGTGCTGCAAATATAAGCATTTACTTGCAAATGGATTGAATTCGTCTCGGAAGACCTGCTTGTAGTATACCACTGGAGAGTATTAGAATGTGGTTCTACATTTGCATGAAAACAACAGATTGCAAACAGGAGGCAAGCAATAACCAAACACATTAACATACTTTTAAGCTATATATCTATGGTGCACTATATTGTCTATTAAAATATTACATCACAAATCAGGTATTCCTATGCTGTATACATTTTGTCCGTTTATAAAAGGTTTGTTCTTGTAATGCACAATCCAACACTTGTCTGTGTAAAGTTATGTTCCATTTAATCATGTTTGTCCCTTTAATACACTTCAGTGACATGTTTGTGTGTTGTATAGCTACTGTCCTCACAAATAACAATTTTGTCATGGGCGGGGCTTATGCAGCTCATTATCTGCTGTCCTCATAATTAAGCATGGTGTCAGGTTGTTGTATTTTGAGTTGTGATGTGTGTATTGGACATTTGAAGTGGGATTTGTGTTGTATGGCTCAAAATAGATTTTTTGATATTCAAAACATCTTTGTAAAGCTAGTGGAAAGGGGTGTCCTTCTAATGAAGGAAAAAACGTGTTTGGGTCAAAGTGTCCTTTTAGTTCACAAAAACCTGTATGTGTGTGTGTGTGTGTGTGTGTGTGTGTGTGTGTGTGTGTGTGTGTGTGTGTGTGTGTGTGTGTGTGTGTGTGTGTGTGTGTGTGTGTGTGTGTGTGTGTGTGTGTGTGTGGTGTGTGTGTGTGTGTGTGTGTGTGTGTGTGTGTGTGTGTGTGTGGTGTGTGTGTGTGTGTGTGTGTGTGTGTGTGTGTGTGTGTGTGTGTGTGTGTGGTCCAGACACATTTAATGGTGAAGAGGCAACCACAGAGCCCAGAGGGCTGGCAGACAACATGGACCATAGTGTGTGTCTGCTTTGAAGGTTTTGAGCATCAGCCATGAACACCATCTGCCTCTGTCAAGATGTTCGGTCAAATTGCTCGCCGGTGATTTTGGACGTGGTTATGAAGCTCAGCTCGTGCTCAGAGGTTGTTTTTTTTTTAACCACAAACACTCAAACTGCACCCACATTTATCTGATTGTTCATTCAGATTAATCCTCTATCTAATCTAAAAACGGACACACTGGCAAAACATTTGTCCCTGTTTAAACAGTACTGAATGGATCCTAAAAACACAGTTTTACTTTTGACCACATAGATGTGATCTTTTCATGTATGATTTGTTTGTTTTGTAGATGAGAAATGCATATGTAATATTATCAAAACAGGCGTGCTTTTAAAATTGTTATACTCATGTTACAATACTGTAAACCCATCTTTATCTGCAGCAGAAAGACTCTCTTTTAAAAACTTTACACAAAGTTTTTAAGGCCAAATATGTTTCGATTTATTGAGCAGTTTCCAGCAAAGATAAAAACGGGTAAGGTAAAAATAACGGATGTCAACCTTAACTTGTCAACACTTGCGATTAATTCGGAAACCTTAATGCGGAAATGTTTCACATGACCAAGTTTGACTTAAAATAGCTCTGTTTTTATAGCATGAATCACATGGCAGTCAAAAGGCAAAGACAGCAAAATAACTGGAACAATGTATTCCACTGACTGAGGATCACTGGACTTCAGTAAGAACCTCACTGTAACGGCACAATTAGACTTGTTCGATTAAGGTGTGTTGAGGACAGAGGAAAGGCCTTTTGTCCAACCATTGGCCAGTTTCCTGAAGTTGCATTGGAGTGGGAGATATGGGACACGGTCAGCACTGTAGGAACAGATAGAGCTGCAGTATGCACATTGTCGTAATTGTCAAATGTTATGACAATAATAAAGAAATAAATCATATTAAATATAATGAAATAATTTAATAAAACAATAATTATTTAAATAATGTTTTTTTTGCTGAGATTTCTCACCAATTTGTCATGCATTTCTTTATTACAACACCGCACATAGTAATCTCCCCTCAAAATACAAGTAAATACTAGTATAACAAACTATAATTACTAATAACTAATCGATTGGCAGCACTAGTTAATATATAAAGACTAATTAAAGGTTTACATTTTGTGTTTTGCATTTTCATTTATTGGTGATTCAAATTACAAATCCCAAACTACAAAACACAACAAACTACAGCTTTTAAAGATGTTTGATAAGACCAATGTAAAGTACCTCAAAATTGTGAAAAGTACTTCAGTAAATGTACTGAACTTTCCATTATCAGTTTAGCTCAGCTTTATCTGGGGTAAGATTAATCGAACCACTGCCAATTTCTAAGATTGATCATTTTTGGTAAAATAATTAATACAAATATACATAAATACCAGACGTGTTACATAAACATTTTAAGAGAATAAAATAACAAGATTTCCTTTCTTGCCCTTGACCTTATTTAAATAAGGTCAAGGGCAAGAAAGGAAATCTTGTTATTTTATCCGTCCCTGATTATTTCCCCAATGACGGAACACATGTCACAGGCCACAAGACAAATATGTTAACAAACACCTCCATGTTCCAGATTAACGATGATATTTTAGTGTGTCCTCTTCAGTTTGATTTCCCTTAGACCACATGGCGCCCTTGAAGGCTATTTATACCCTGCGACCTTAATCCTTGTCTTTATGAATTATCAGAAGGCACTCTTCAATTCTGCTTGGTGTGAGCTGATGGTCACATTGGCACTGAACATGAAAGTTTTGGAGTGATTTGTTCAGCAATTTTTTCCTGATAATATACACACATAGTTTCCTCCAAAAAGGCCCTGAAGACTCTAGAACAGCAGCCAAAGGACATGGAGGCAGACACCTAATGCCAAAAGTGCCGCGGTTGTTTCCCTGAAACAAGACATTGTGCAGTTCGTGTTGGCATTCGAGGGGACAGCCGGGGCTGGGAGCCAGAGAGACCCGGGCTTTGCTGATGTCCATCTTGGCACATCACAGCCAATCAGGAAGAGTGGCGGTGAGTGGCAGCCAAGCCCGTCTTCCTCATGTTCTCTTACAGCCAGGACTGCTCTCAAAAACACTCAAACCTCCAAAAACTCCAACCCCCAATGGACCAACAGGGTTCATCTGATATCAGCGCAAAACAGCACCACACTCTAACACAGACACCAGGCCTGTAGAGTTAGGCGGTATGAGGCTATAAAAGCAGCCAAATGCAATTCATGATTTCAGCTAGATGAGTCAGTTTTCCTTTTCAAGTTGTATAGACAATATTAAATATAATATATAATAGAGCATCTTCTTGTTGCATCAATGAATACAAAATGTATCCTGTTCCTCTGGGGTCCACCGGACATTAATGGCACAATTATTTTGTACAGTCCGGCAAAGATTGAGAACAAGATTGGATATATAAAATTGTCTATGTGTTTGAACACTAAGATTTAAAAATATCAACAGACTGCATGTGCATCTACTGTAGATATTGCATACATCTGATTCTGCACAAACCTTTCTCCATAGTTTATTAATGCAGAGGCAAGGGTTCAGCTACACAAAAATGGGGGTGGTGACGTTCCCTTTATAGATAAGTGCAGTGCTACTCACTTCCTGGCAAAACGACAGCCGTCACTTTCCAGTGAGAACAAGGCATCTGCGCCAAGCGGAAAACAATAGGTTCATCATGCCTAAAAGCTACTGTGTCTTACATTCCACATCAAACAACAACTAAACAACTGAGTTAAGATTTATTTTACTTCTTGTGAACAGATCAATAATCTGTAGGGGTGTAACGGTTCACAAATATTTCGGTTCGGTACGTACCTCGGTTTTTTGGTACGTTTTCGGTACAGCAGAATTTTTTTTCACAAAACAAAACATATATATATATATTTTTTTTTTTAATTATTATTAAACTGTGAATAATGTATTCACTCAAATAAATACAAAATATAATAAAATAAACATTAAGGTGCAGCATGTTGATGAACTGAAATAATCTGTATTTAACTGTACTGTACTAGTACCTAGCAGCCAGTTTGACATTATGACTTGCTTATCATTGTATTTTCATGTTTTTTTAAAGAAAAATGAACTTGCTTGCCGAAAGGGCAGATCTGCTGGCACTAACAATGTCTCCTGCTGTGGAGAACACCCTCTCTAGGGACAGAGGTAGCAGATACAGCCAGGTAGCGCTTTGCTAACATGGCAACATAAGGATATTTGGTGTTTGTAATAGCTTTGGCTCGGTCTGAACTCTCTGCGAGTGGTGGAGGCTTACATGCTAGTGGGAGTTGGGTTTGCACTTCAGTCTTTTTTCTTTTGGTACCGGTGATATTCACATTCGGGTGATGCCTTTTCAAGAGTGTGCAAGTTTGATGTATTGCCAGCCGCGTAACCAATTTTAGTTGAACAATGCCGACAAACAGCTTTGGTCGGTCCAGAGCCATATAATAGAAGAGTTATGACAACGGAAGTCCAAAAACGGTTATCGTCACGTGGTTCATGTAGACGAGGATCGTTCCCCGGAAGTTCATGGCGGGCAATGTGAATGCATTGATAACAGGAGATAGAACTACGATTTTTGGTCATTATTAGTGAATAAAGGTTTTGATTTGCAATATTTATACAACAAATCGATATGTGTATGTATTTACATCAATATGTTTTAAAAAATAAAATAGAATTTGCTAATATTAAGTGATAATATTAGGATTAGTGTGAACAACTAGTTTACATGTTAGGCTAACAGTGCCTTGGTTAAAGAGCCTGTTGCTGTTTATTTATAGCTTTGAATTCTTTAAAACCAATATTATCTTCTTAAACTTGTATGGTAGTCAGGAGCATCACTTTCTAATGTTTATTGATATATTTAGAGGGAGGGGATCTAAAGTAATGCTTTAAAATTCAGATTAGATTAATGTCTACCATTTTCTTAAATTCATGGTAGTTTCAGTAATCCATGGTAATTGAGGACACAAGTTATCTAAATGACTAATGTCATCTTTATGGCTTTCAGAAAGGACAGGAGACCGACAGGTGACTATCAAAGGACTAGCAGCAGCAGCATGATGATGATGATGTTAAATGTGTTGTTTTAGGAACATCCATTGCAAATACATGGAATTCAATAAACATTGAATAGCATATCATGCAGTTTGTCTGTGCCTTTTCCTCCGTGTTGTCATGGTTTGCTGTGCTGCCTCCTAGTCGCCACCATGGTTTGCTGTGCTGCCTGGGGATGCTCAAATCGCTCCGAGAAAGGAGTATGAATGTACGGCTTCCCGCACTGACACAGAGCGGAGGAAAAAATGGCTGGCTCAAGTCAGCAGGAGCAATTTCACGACCAACAGCAACAAAATATGTGATTTATATACAAACACTGCATTTGCACTTTTTCACAAAACGAAAACCACACCATTGGGAAAGCTTAATGTTTTGTTTAATACAAAAAACAGGGAAAGGCTTGAAAAACACATAGTTGAGACTCAGGGTGCAGGGTGAGGGTCTCAGTGCAGGTATTCAGGCTCCATTGAATCCCACTCTGGTTCTTGTGCTGCAAGAGGGAGTGACAGATAGGAGAAAGGGTTATACACACCTATATAGCACACCTATTGGATGGGAAATTGCCTTGGGGAGATAAGGTGTGGTCTTTGTTCCCAACTGAAGTTATGGAACTTTATTATTTGTGAGTTTAACAAAGTATGACAAATGGCATCAGTAACATATGTGATATGAATTTCTATAAAGTTGTCTCACATTCTTGGTCATATTTTATATACAGTATGTAATGAGTATAACATGTCCAGTAAGTATAAAGTGTTTCCTAATACTGTGTATTCAACCACTATGGAATATGTATGTGGGCAGACAAAACTGAGTTGTTCTGTGTGTGAAGTAACCTCAAGTCACTCCGCAGGCACATTTTGATGCAGACCAGTTTGTCAAGACAAAAAAGGGCAAGACTAGGCTGAGAGCAGAGGCTATACCCACCATCTTCGTGCATCGCCCTGTGGTCAAAAAGAGAAGGGCCCCTGCACCACGATTCACCCCGGGACCTGTATCTACAAAGCCCATAGCTCATGATCACAGCGATAGTGTGAAAGGTGACACAGGTATAATAAGTATGAACTCTTAGTAACAAAAGTAATAATTCTTATTTTTAAGTGGTATAATATTTTAAATGTTCGAACATTTACAGTGCCATGTCTTCTACTTACATTAGTCTCAAAGATTGAGGGAAGAAGGGAAGGGATCACTGCCCTCCACCTGCCAGAGGAGCGCAAACAACAAAAACAAGCAAGGTGTCCCGTCATGTACCTGGAAGTTTGGGTTGGCAAAATGGAGTAAGAGAGGGACTTGAAAAACCTTGGTGGCTGTCTACTCATGTTGTTACAGTTGTCTTGGTTACAGCTCTCAAGTTTTTTTTTGTGCCATTTCCACATCTTTAGAAAATATGAAAAAATTGAAGTGAAATCAACCTCATCTCTGGAGAACAAACTTCGATTTCTCCGTCTTGTGAGTTTGCAGTTTTGCAGTTTTGCAGTCTTGCTCCTTCACCTGTAACATCACTGCCCCCTCCACCTGCCATACAGTAGGTTACTAACAAGATTACTTATATAATACAGTGATAGAATACATGTTTAGTATGCTTACTTATATAAAACAGTAGTATTAAACTTACCTTGTGTGTTCACTCTCACTTAAGTTCCTCTCCCTTTGCCATCAATCCAAAATCAGCTGAGCTGCAACATTATACACACAGGTAATAATCAACATAATCACAAGGACACAATATGGCTCTGCTAAAAACACTCACTCTTACACGCACCAAAGTTATATTTATCTAATATTTAACTCCCTCCACCCCCGCATACAATCCCGTTTAGAAGCCCCTCCTCTCTAATTCAACAACGTTGGACGAAATGACATTAAGAGAACGGAATTTATAATGAAAAGGCTGTTCAACGTGTGTTGCTAACTTGCTTCGGTATCCTAGTTTAATCTGTTATCTGTAAACGTTCCCTAAATCTACTAATTTAGGGATAATCCACTGACATCCTTTAATACACATGTTCATTTGAATCAGATGTACTGATAATATCCGCAATATAAATCTTTAAACTTCTTCTTACCTTTAAAAGTCCGTCACGAACGGTCTATTATGCTGCAACTCCACAGCTCTGCTAGCCTTGGCGCTAACTTCCGGGGAACGATTGAGAGGCTCCACGATCCGCCATTGCTGTAAAAAAGTGGTCCATTGGAGTGAACGGAGATGTCGTAACTCTTCTATTATATGGCTCTGGTTCGGTCCACCTGTCTTTGTCCGTCATCCTTGAACGTAACTGCGAAACCAAAATGTTCCCAAACCGGAGACTTCAATGATGCTGGAGGATTTTCGAGCTCAACTTTATCTGCGTTCGCCATTCATTTTCGACAGTTCCTCAAATTACTGACTACATTTGAACGCATCCCTCTGTCCAGCTCTCATAGTATGCCTCTCGTCCAATGAAATGACTTGCTCGCTCTATGACGCGTTGAACCCAATGTGAGCAAATTACTCTGAATGCTGCGACGCAGCACCTGAGATTACTTCCAAAAAGTTGTTCACGTTCTCAATTTTTTACGTTTAACGTTATATTCGTTCGGTACACTTCGGTACACACGTGTACCGAACCGAAGGGCCCGTACCGAATAATTTCGGTACGTGTACCGTTACACCCCTAATAATCTGTGTGCTATAAATGTAAAACACATTCCACAAATGCAATAATGTTTTCCAAATATAAAAAGCATCTGCAAATATGCAAACAATTTCCACATATAAAAACAAAATCTGTGAATAGTATTATTATTTTACAAAAAAAGAAAAGCCCCCGCCTCTGTGATTGTCCTGTGTCAGTTCGCCAGGTCTGCCAGCCATCCCTTGTGTCTAAGTATTCTTTGATTGACTCCGTGTGTTTAGTTTGTTCAGTCTCCAAGCAAGTGCTTTTTGTTTAACATATTTTATCCTCAAGGCTCAAGTTTTTATCCCCAACGTGAGCATTTTGTGATTAAAAGCTGTTTCTGGTTTCATGCATTTGGGTCCTGAGCCTTGTGTCAATCGTAACATTTAGGCATCACTTTGATATCTGTATCAGTGTTTCCGGCAAATGTATCTCAAATGTCTGGTAAAAAAAATCTGACCCCCTCCCCGGGCGTAATGTGCTTACGTTTCCCCGGGCCCGGGGGACGTGGCCCATAGGGGCTGGAGGACTCTTTCCCCCTGCTTTAGGGCATGAGGGGGGAGCCCTCCACGTCATAGTCCATTCACGCTCTTCACGAGGTAAGCGTGTCTGAGTGTGGGACATGGGGCACTTGCTCTCCCCGTGCTCCTTAGGGACTCGGGGGAGGTGGTGCATAGTGAGCCCATACAGGGCTGAGGACTCTCTCTCTGTCCGCCTATGGGCGGGGGGGGTGAGAGCCCTCAGCGCTGTTTTCCGAGCACACTTTCGCGAGGTAAGCGCGTCAGAGTGTCAGTGTCAGCCGCAGCCCCGACTTCTCCACGGTTACGACCAAGTGAGTGAGTGAGGCGCAGCGGCTGCTAACCAGAAAGCCGGTCAGGGACAGTGAGATGGAACAGTGTTGTTGTTGGACAGCGCGTGCCGTGTATACATCTCGGCTCTCTCTCCGGAGCCTGTGAGAGATATAACGAGGGGTTACGTATGGTGTTATATAAGCACAGGCGAAGCCCTCTACTCGGGGGCCCTGTTTGTCCTTTGCTGTAATGTACCCCCTTTGAAAAAAAAATTCAGCCAAGTACCCCCTGATCAGCGCAAACACAATTTGTTAAGGAAAAAATGCATATAAAGAGGTACAGTACAGTGCTGCACCATCAGAGTTTGATTTATTAAAAGAACAACATTGTAACTGAGAAACACTTAAATGCTACATTTAAAATGTTTACAATCCATAACTAAATTCATGGAAAACCAATTTTAACATCATGCAATAACACTAAGACGACATTAGTTGCATTGAACTGATCTTTTTAATAAGTTGTACAATGTAGAGAAATATGGGCTTGAGCTTCACTGAGGATCTTTGTCATTCTGACAGGGAGGCAAACTGCAGTTATTACACTTCACGTTTTGAAATATGTGAAACTCTGTTAATATAAAACCCACACTGCTCAAACTTCGTTACTTTTCCTAAAATTGGTATATCTATTTATTTATTTATTTTGGGGCTTGGGGAATGAAGAGAACAAATATATGAGCATTTTATGAGCATGGGATTTTGACCCCTCCTATAAACATGTGCATAATGCTGCGCTATACTTTGTGGCCACACGCCGTTGCCAAGCAATGCTTATTGTTTAGGTCCTTTGAAAAGCAGGCAGTCATATAATTAATAGAGCCGGGACTCGATTAAAAAAATGTATCTAATTAATTAGAGGCTTTGTAATTAATTAATCGAAATTAATCGCATTTTTAATAAAATATACATATTTGACCTGAGAACAGTGAGAAGCAATTTTCACATGGATTTTAGTATACCATTGAATAATGACTGAATAAATAAGCTTAAGCAACAAAACATTGTTTATTTTTTTTCAAGGTGGTACTTTTTGAAGTAAAACACAATACTTTCTAGTACATTTAGAACATTGGAAACCCTGACTATTCGAAAACATCTCTCTTGCTTCAGAGGCCATAACAGACTTTGTTGATTTAAAAAATGTAATCAATTTCAGTCCAACTATCTCAATAACCTTGGCCAAAACAATAAACAGTTCAACATAAAGTGCCAGTTGCACCAACAACATAATAAATAGTTCAACATAAAGTGTACCATTTAAAATAAAATTAAAAAGTGCCAGTGATTGACCTCAATCCCTCCTATTCTTCCAATATCCTGATGAAAAATAAAATCTCTGTTGCATAGGCCACTGTTTGATCAACATTTCAGTAACAAGCCCATTGGCCTCAGGATACCTCTAAGACTACTTATTCTGCTTCTTCTCTTTCAGCCAGTTGCTGAGACAAACTAGCCTGTTCACATTTCCAGAGCTCAAGGCTGCCCTCTTCTTTTGAACTATGTTACCTGCCAGTGAGAAAAGTCTCTCGCAAGGGACAGAAGTGGCAGGGCTGCCCAGATACTTGCGGGCCAGGGCAGAAAGCTGTGGATGGGCCCCCTCATGAGTGGACCACCACTGCAGTGGGCAGTCTGTCTCACTGATGGTGGGCTCTGCCCTGTAGCGGCCCAGAGCCCCGTTGGGCCCCTCTTCATCCTCTGATTCAGAGTCTGAATTAAACAGCAGGAAGCTCCTCTTCCTGGCTGGCTCCTCTGTGGGTTCTGGAGTGGCTCTGTCTGGTTCTTTTTGCAGCAGTGCCTCAACGCTGGTCCACACCCCTCCTCGCTCTCCTCTTGGTAGACACTTTAGGTCCTTAGAATCAGAATCAGGTTTATTGTCACATCACAGATTTACAGAGTAAAAAGGTGGGTGAAATTCATTTTCATACATGGTTCCCATCATATTGTTATTCCATAGAAAGAAAGAGGGGGGAGGGAAAAAGAGGGGGGGGCAGGGGAAAGGAGGTCAAAAAGCAAGAAAAGAGAAAAACAAAGAAGACCATTACACATGTTACCTTAAAGCGCGGGTCGAGTGCTGTAGCCACCCTGAGCCATCCATGGTTGAGTGCATCTTGGCGTTGAGACAGGTCCTTTTTAAAGGCAGCCTTGAACCTCACCACATAGGCTGGGTCGTCATCTGAGACCTCCATGGTGCGGGTCAGGTGGCAGAGAGCAGGTAACACAACAGAGCACGAGACATAAGTCTCACCCCCAAGGAGCTCAGTCACATATCTGCAGTGGATAGTTTAGGAAAGTGATTTATTATTGTACCAATTAATAGTAGATTAAAAACAGTAGCAACTTTATACTATAGTCATAGTGATATTGATATTCAGTACAATACATTTTGGAAAAGCAATTTAATTTATACTGCACAATCATAGTCAATTCACAACATTTTTCAAGGGACAGCAATGATGAATTAATCCCATTAATAAAACAGTTGGTGGGTGTTTACCTGCATGGTTTAAGGAGGGTCTCGAGCCTCTGCAGTCTGTCCCACTCTGCTGTAGTCAACATGGTGAGATTGTGCTTCTGTTTGGCTAGAGTAGCCTTCACAGCCTCTTGGTTCTTCAGCAGACGAGAGATCATAAACAGTGTTGAATTCCACCTTGTGGAAACATCCTGTATCAGTGGCTCTTTGTCTTGTTCTAGATCTGTTTGCTCCTTGTGCAGTTCCTCTGTGTTTGAGGGGCTGTGTTTAAAATGCCCCACTATCTTACGACATCTTGCCAATGTGCCTGTTAACCCGCTGTCAGCAAGGCAAACTGTGATGGTCCTTTGCAACACGTGAGCAACACACGGCATGTGCTGGAATGTGAGCAGTCTCATTGCAGCGATCATGGTTCGGGCACTGTCTGTTCCGATTGTGGTGACTTTTTGTGTGACTTCCCAGGCCTCTGCCACAGACTCAAAATCTTCTGCCACGTTTTCAGCAAAGTGCCTAGTGGTGGTCTTCTGGATGGTCAAGGCAAATGAGTGAAGACGCCACTTGATGTCAATAAAGTGTGCCGTCACACCGAGGTAATTTGAATTGCTTACCGAGGTCCAATGATCCCCAGTCAGGGCAACACATGCGGCTTTCTCCAATAAATTCTCTTTATCTTCCTTTTCATTGTCATAAAGCTGCTGGATTCTTTTTGTCACTGTCTTTCTGCATGGCAGCTCATATGTTGCGTCAGACGATGCAATCTGGAGTACCTTTTGCAGCCCCTTATCTTCAACCACTCCAATGGTCTACAGTCGAGTGCAATCCAGTGAGCCAGGGAGTTGGTTATTTTCTCAGACGTGGACTTACTTATCCTGGCCCTGAAACCAGTCATCTGGTTGAGTGTGGGTTGGGTCAGGGTGTGGTTCCTTGTACTCGGAGTCGGGCTAACGTCCACGCTAGCTGCTACATGCTTTGCATTTAGGTGATATTTTAGGCTTGATGTGCTGCGGTGATATGCAAATTCTTTTTTGCATAATTTGCAAACAACCGTGCTCTTATCGACGCTTCCATCCGTCCGTTTTTTAAAACAAAATTTCCCATCCACGGGGCCGACCAAAGCGGTCTCATCAGCTTGTTCGTTCATGTTTGACTATTGTTCACCGTGGTTTGTTGTTGTTTGAAGTCCCATGCTGAAGTCATGAACGTTAGTTGGTGCTCCAGTATAATTGGTACGCCTGAAACTCATCCAGTGAGAAACGTTCCGCTGTGCAAAAATAAGTGCGATTAAAGTGCGATTAAAATGCGTTAATTTTTTTAACGCGTTAATTTTTGTGTAATTAATTAATCTTAATTAACGCGTTAAAGTCCCGGCCCTAATAATTAACTAGAACTAGCTAGATCTGATAGATTTGGACATAAACGTGAGTGAAGTATAACCGGACGCGAGAGAGATCAGATCAGCTGCTGCTGACGGAGAACACGCAGCTCTGCATTATCACAGCTCCGCCGCTGTGACGGACCGTTGAGCCGAGCAAAATACACTAAGAGTTAGACCTACTAACACACTTAGCTTTTATCTACTCTGGAACTAGCTAAACTAGTTATAAATATATGTATTCTTTACTGTCGGGTCACTTATTACTAGGGTTGGGTACCGAGAACCGGTTCCGGTTCGGAACCGGTTCCAACATTTCGATTCCAACGGCATCATTTAGAAATGTGAATTTCGGTTCCGCTTTTCGATGCCTGAGGAAATGTTTCTCGCCGCTCTCCGTCGCCTACTGTATGACTGCGGCGGGGCGGGAAATGTAGCGTTGTACCCAGAGCCCGAGAAGGGTCTAGCTGCGGCCGCGGACAGTACATGACGGTACACGATGGTACACGACACGCCCACCTGACACGACACTACGGTGGCTGAGAAGGGTCTAGCTGCGGCCGAGAAAGTTGTACTTCCAAATATGGTCAGAAGAGAGCACGCCCAACACGTGAGACGCTGACGTAAGGATATTTAAGGAGACATGGAGGTTTACAGACAACAGACAACAAACAATATGGCGCACCGAGTACAGGTAATTAACGTATTGTGGTTTTAGCAGTGGCGAACCCTGTCTATCACAACTGGACCTTCTGTAGACACACCCCCCCTCCGCGGCATTATAATATCCGTCTTTTCACTGAATTGTCTTCTTGAAAAGGGTACTCACAACAATTCCGCAACAACTTCATCTTGAGTGTTGCACTTGTCATTTCAACGTTAAAAACAATAAAACGGCATGAATTGCTTCGTCGCATTCATCTAGATCCTCTGTCTCGAGCCAGTTAACTAGCGGGCCTTCTAGAGTACCCTGGAACCGAGGGAAACTCTGAAAGAATACGCCCATTGGCTACAAATCAATATATGATTGGTTGATCAAACTGTCAGTCCAAACGTACGCTCTCATTCAGTGCAACGGCCAGGGCATTCTATCAAGGATGTAGAATACCTTGGTTGAAGGACAAGATCTGATTGGACAACACAAAACCACTGAAATACGTAGTGCATGGTCCGAGAAGGACAAGCAAATCAACGTAACACTGTAATATTACAGATCAACAACACAGATACGATTCTCATTTATTCAGTTTATATACATTTTATTTATATAATTAAATCGATGTTTTGTTTGTTTTATCTGAGTGTTCCAGGGTATTCTCTGAATACCTTGAAGGCCCTGACGGTTCGCCACTGGGTTTTAGATATAATTACATACTATTTAGGTTCTCGTTTGTTTGTCGATGTGGCTGTTTAGCGCAGTGTAATTGTGTTTATTTTGCTATATATATATATATATGGGAATGAGAATGGGAAAGACTGTGGTGTCTTCATTATAATGGTGAGTAAGGATAAGGCACAATTGATTGCTCCTTAACACCTTTCATTTGTAAATACATGCAATAGTGATTCACCACCACTGAGACCTGACAAACGTTCCGTTTGAATCCCAATGTTCTCTCACATTATGCACTTGCAAATAAACAGGTGTGCAATAATAAAAGGATTTAAGGAATGTTCACATATAGGTAGGCCTCTCGTGCATCTTTCTTGTGGCGTTATCACCTCCACATTTTATTGGAGGTGTGTGACTACTTTCTTACTGAGTTATAAGCCGTCACGTACATTATGTCTTGCATGTGCTAATAAAATTCTCATTACAGTATGCCTGGTATTTTGCCATGGAGGCCAGCTTTGACTTCAGCATTGTAAGTATTAAGGAAAGAAGTCACATTAAAATGCTATAACAAACTTAATGAAAATTGATGCTCTTTCTTCAGCATGACATGTCTCTCCTGAGAAGGTGGTGGTGTGTTATCCTGGTGGAAAACTTTGGACTGGAAGGGTATGCTGCAGTGCTACAAAAACATTTGAATTTGTAATTGTATTATCAAGATTTGGGGGGAACACCTGGCTCTAAAATTCAACCTTCTGGTCAAGAAAATGTGTCTTAATTGCATGTATGGAAAGAAGTATGCTCACTATAGTGAGGAAGGCAGGGTGACCCTTATGTCCCACCTACCTGTAAAAGCGCTAACAAATTAAATCTATTATTATTATTATTATTACATTCAGGATCAGTCGTAAAAGGACGCATGCAAGCAGAACCATGGTCAGTGTATCGCTTAACGTATCTATGACCCTGTGTGCCTGTTTCAGAATGGGTTACTACTCCTAAAACACATACTACATAGAACTTATGGTACATGCAACATTTGTTTTGTGTGGTACTGTGTCATTCTGAATCGAGCCTGGATAATTTTTGGAGGAGTTAAACCGTGCATGTAAAGCACTGTCAAAATAATGGTTGACTGTCTACAGATGCCCCTGGACACTGATGAGGACCACTCCTATAACAAGAGGCCTTACAGCTTCCTTCCTAAAGAGTCGGTTAGTGAATGGACACATTAAAGTGTACAACCCCTGATGCATGTGAATTTATAATATTACATATGACTTCTTTATACCATCTTGTCTTATCAGTGAGATGGAACTTTGTTCTCATGACCTCGCCAAGAACATGAGTGAGGAAGCGCATCAAAGGCTGAAGGACTTGTGAAAGATTCCGAGGAGTTTTTAAATAGGCTTTAAACTCCTGCAGGTCAATCTTTTTTTAAGTTGACCAGCTCTGATTTTCCATACGATGTTCTGTTCAATAAAGGTTCATTGAGGAAAACGGTATCAGTGTCTTATTTTATATACATCCCAGTGAATGCTGAACTTGCCGGACCATATACTGTAGATGAAAGTACACAATGAAACACTGGCTTGCTTGTATCAAATCAATACAATTCCCACATGCCCTACCCCGGAACCTGCGGTCTTCAGACTCTGGCCCCCCGAACCAACCTGCGATCCTTCGGGGACAGAGCCTTCAGTATGGCAGCCCCCACTCTCTGGAACGCTCTCCCTGCGGAGATCTGCAACATCCCCACGCTTGACGCCTTCAAAAGGGCCCTCAAGTCCCATCTGTCTGCCAAGGCCTTTGGCCCCAAATCTATTTGTTGTTTTGTTCTTCTTTTTAAAGCAACCTTGGGTCTCATGAAAGGCGCTATATATATCTTATTATTAATACATCATTGGAACGGTACCTCCAGTATGCCTACATGACAAGCATTTTTATAATATACAGTAAACATATCTTTGACTTATTGCAAAATTATAAAATGAAATTCACCCCTGCTGTCATTCTGGCTTTCACTGTTCAAATGAGATGTCAACCATCACAATGGGATAAGGGGTTCCAAGGGGTTCTCAAACGGATAGGTTATTCATTTATTTGCCTAATAGTTGCTTAAAATGCTACAATAGCATGCCATGTACGGTCTCTCAGCCACCGTAGGCGGCGTAGTAGGGGGCGTGTCGTGTAGTGTCGTCAATTCGCTTTTCATCTGCCATGCCTCTGCCATGCAAGCCCCCAGGAAGTGCGCCGGAGTCTGATGAGAATATTCGTGCTGGTCAAACGGTGGTACTACACCTCCTTTAGGTTGCTGGGCCCGGAAACACTTTGTCCCATTGACTTACATTGGGAAAGAGTGGCCTGTAACTCGTTGGATAATTTTTTTTAAACTAAATAAACTACCCAGTATGAACACTTGTATAGCCCTTATTAAAAACATTCGTTCCTCAAGTTGTAAAAATGTGCTAATAACGTTATTCTGAGAGTTATTTCCCTCGGCATTATGAACGCGCATCTAACCCACGGGACCGCGCTGTCCGGCAAGTTCATGTTACGTGTTCAGTACTACATGAGTTTCTCTTTACTCATGGATGCACAATAACAACGGACCATATCGCCTTACTGCCAGCCCACGGAGCTGTAATAATGGATATATTGCACATGTTTGCTGTAATTCATCATTTGTAAAATATTATACTACATGGGCTGTATGATGTAAATCTTGTACCGTAAATGTTGTATTAAATAAAGTTAATATTACCGACGTAGATTAACGTTCCTGTAGCTTCTTATTGCACTTGCAATTGTTTTAGTTACTTGTGGGCTACTTAGCATGAATAATCACAGTTACTATCCTTTTACTCCATCACATTTCAAAAAGAAATAGGCTATTGTTATTTTAACTCCACCACAGTAATCCATCATCAGCTTTACTTTTTAGATAAAGTTTTAACTCACAATTGATCACAACAGGCTTCAACATATACATTTTTATATATTACCAAGTGGTTTCATGTACAACCCACACAAGTATCATGCTAAATGAAGCTCTGTTGCTTGGATATCACTAGATCCTGATGTCAGCGTAATATAAAAGTACATAACGATTGATGTGTAACTTAGCATAATTTACAAGCTAGCCGCTAGCTGCTAACTGCCGCCTCGTTAATATAAATCCAGTACCATGCTGTCATGAACGCGTGGTGCTGTTACGTTTTACGCAAATTCACGTGCTTAATGTGAACGAGCCTTTTGGGCGGCGTGGTTAAAGTTGCGCATGCGCTATGAGCGCACATACAGGTACTTCTCAGGCATGCCGGGTAATCTGTGACGTTTCGCTCTCTCAAAAGTTGGGCCATTTTGTCATCATGCGCCATTGAGCAACTCTCATAGGAATTAATGAGGCCCCGCCTCCCACGCTGTATCCAGTTCTTATTATACATCCATGCTGCCATGCCTCTCACTTCCTACAGCGTAACCTGAGACCAGGGACGGCCCGTCGCACTGGCGTTATAGATGTTCGCCTATAGGTCGCCAGATCTGTGGAGGCGCTGCGCTGACAGCTCTGGGAGGGAAAAAAAACGTTTTGACCGTTGGTGCTCATCCTAATTTTCGGCCTTGATGTAACAACATTCATAATTAAGTAAATGTAACACCCTTTTCATCCCGGTTACACTTTTCATTTGCCCTGTACGATGGGCGCTGAAAGTGATGAAAATGGGGGATGTTGGCTTATCTGGCACCCGCAGCTCACAGCCAAAGTGCGAGTGAGTGTGGGAGTGAGCGAGGGAGAAAGGGAGGGCGCTGTTGTTATTAGCATCTGGTGCTAGCTGCTCTAACGGAAGAAGAAGATATTTCTACGATGATGTGGAGGGAGAGTCCTCTCCAGTCAGACTGAGTGGCTACAGCTACAACTAACTACAGCTCAGTGAGGTAAAGGACTCTGAGTGTTTAGATAGTTCACTTTAGTCTAAGTTATCTCAGTGGGTCTCAAATGTTTTGATCACAATTTATGTAAACACATATTTCCAAGGCACTCCTTTATAATTATTGGAATAAAACAGGTTTGAAATCATTCCAATGTATACTATAGGACAGTAAACCAGGCATATCATTTTAATCTGGAGAGATACAAAAATATGCATGAATAAAATAGTAAAATAAGATATGAATGAACAACACAAATAAAATACGTTACATGTATTTGTTGCACCTTTGTGACGAAAAGGGAGCTGAGCCAGAAGGCAAAGCTCTCTGTCTACCGGGCCATTTTCGTTCCTACCCTCACCTATGGTCATGAAGGATGGGTCATGACCGAAAGAACGAGATCGCGGATACAAGCGGCCGAGATGGGTTTTCTCCGCAGGGTGGCTGCTGTCTCCCTTAGGGATAAGGTGAGAAGTTCGGTCATCAGGGAGGGACTCGGAGTTGAGCCGCTCCTCCTTCGCGTCGAAAGGAGCCAGTTGAGGTGGTTCGGGCACCTAGTTAGGATGCCACCTGGGCGCCTCCCTAGGGAGGTGTTCCAGGCACGTCCAGCTGGGAAGAGACCAAGGGGTAGACCTAGGACCAGGTGGAGGGATTATATCTCTTCGCTGGCCTGGGAGCGCCTTGGGATCCCCCAGTCAGAGCTGGTTGATGTCGCCAGGGAAAAGAAAGTTTGGGGCTCTCTGCTGGAACTGCTACCCCCGCGACCCGACCACGGATAAGCGGGAGAAGATGGATGGATGGATGGTATTTGTTATTGGCTATGGTAGGTTACTGGTTATGTTCACATACTTATTTGATTATTAAAATGTAAACCGATCTTTTTCATATGGGTGTTTAGAGTTGTACTAGTCTCTAATAATTCTGCTTAAAGTGCACCAGATTGAAGCATTTTACTTCAAAATGTTCAAAAATGTCTTCCCGATATGCCTGAGAAGGCAGATATGCTTGTTTTTCTCAACAAGAACTGTTCTTTAAAAGTTGGACTGTTGCACTGTTGTAGCTTCAGTGGTTCTCAGGTTACAGTTACATAGCAGTGAATATAAACAGACTGATTAATGTGAATATTACTGTAAACTAACCTGTGTAAAAGTTTCTCGAATACATTTAATTTTTTTGGTGGAAGAAGCATGTATCATTTTGTTACCCTGCCCCTCAAAGAATCGGAATTGAGAACCGTTAAGAACCGGAATCGAAAAGTAGAATCGGAATCGTGGAAATTCAAACGATACCCAACCCTACTTATTACAGGTTCAGCGAGCTGCACGACTCGAGACTGATGGGCTGTCAGGAGAGGGAGAGGAAAAGAGAGCACCCTGTTTATTTTTCCCATTTTATTATCCAGAATTACTGTAAACCTTTGAATAAAGTAGTTAATCTACTATTACTAGTTTGTTTAAATGCATTACTTATGTTTTTTTTTTGCCATTAACATAAAATAAATCTCACGTACCCCCTGCAGTACTCCAACGTACCCCTAGGGGTCCGCGTACCCCCATTTGAGAACCACTGCAGTAGAGGGCTTCGCCTGTGCTTATATAACAAGGGTTACCATACGTAACCCAAACACCTGAGCTTGCACTATTTTTAGGACTATTTCATTTTGTATTTTTACACTGTCGAGGAACCTGTGACCTACGTTTTTCATTCATTGATTAACTACACTGTAGTTGTGTAAATATATATGACCGGAGGTCTTCTCCCTCTGTGCCGCTGCTTGGCACTGTGTGTAGATGTGTTCGTTGTTCCCGAGTCCAGGAGAAATTTAAAAAGAGACAATCGAGTCTCGAAAAAGTTCAAATGGGTAATTTTATAAAGTAACGTGACGTCTGTCATTCATTCATGGACACAAGTTAAACACTGCTGACACTTTCTCATCTTAGCGCAGCTGACGTCCAAGGCATTAAAGGAGGAATTTGCTCCGCCAGAGGCTCTGTGATCACAGCGTTGCAAACTGTTGATGAGTGCCGTTGGCTGCTCTCTTTCAATCTGCTGCGTAGTTCCCCTGCCTTATTGATTATTTATGTCACAGCGGGATTTGCGGGTCTCATTCCCTCCCTTGTCGGCTCTGTGCCTGGCTGCACAAAGTGGTACAAGGTGGTACGTATGAGCCCTCCATACTATAAGTTAAACCGTCACTTTCATACAAGTATTGGTAGTAATGCTAATCCCCTTTCATGGGGTGTTGTAATATTCTCCCTCCCCACCTTTGGCCATCATTTCCGTCCCGTCCTGCTGTTTTGGCTCGCTGGAGTCGTTCTTGGCGTCAGGAGTTTTCCCTAATCCGACTTTATGGACACTTATTGTTTAATGTGTTTATTCCTTGCTGTCATTTACATTTACTTTAATTTGTTTATTCATTTGTGTTGCTTACATTAATTCAGATTTGGTGTATTTTGTTGTTTTTCCTTTGTTTATCCTTCTGTCACAAACCTGTCAGAATCCTAACATTTTATCTTTTGCCGGAAAGGTGCTGTGGGCCTGAGACGGCAGACTCCGTTGTGGTAGCAGTGGTCTTCTTCATGTGTCCGTTTTGTGTGATGTGCAGGTCACGGGTGATTTAGTTTGGACCCCTTTCTCCCCTTTTTGTTAACTGCCGCCGTGGTAAGTCCCAGCCCTGTCCTTTCCCCAAAGTTGGTATTTTATTAAAATGTATTGTGTGTGGTCTTTTTAGATATTTTGTATGTTATAAATAAAATTGCATTCTGTTATTGATCCTTAAAACTGTCTCTGTCCGTGGTGTAAACAAACCTGATTGTCCTTAACAGTATAAGACCTAATTTTTTGTATTTCCTGGGGGCGAAATTCCCCCAGGTGGCGTTGTCAGCAACACCTAGCCGCACCACCCGGACACATATAGTAGCTATTTGTTTAACCTGTTAAGCACTGAGCCTGTTTTTCAGGTCTCAGGCTTGAAAATGACATTCCCAGAACAAATGACCATATATTCCCTTCTAAAAGGGTTACATTAATAATCTTTTTTCTCAAAGTAATGATAAACCTGTGAGTTGGATGTAGAAAAGTCAGAATCAATATAGATGTTTTTTATTTTAAAGAAAATTCAGATTGAACATAGTAAAAAACTGTAAATGATAGTGTCCGTCCAAAATATATTTTGTACTTATAGTGAAAACTACCCTTGGATGATGGTAAGGTAGACTAAAAGAATTAGGAATCCAAAGTACAACATATAATAAGTACCCTGTATCAAGATTGATGCAAAACAAGTGACATTTGATCTTTTTAGAGAGGTTTAGCAAAATAAACTCCACCTCTGAGGTGATTTGGGTGGAAATGGGGGTTTTACCGTTTCTCTGGAACCCATTGGTCGATTTTGGTGATTGACATCTCTTTTTGACCGTTAGAGCCAATAGAATCGAAGGGGAATTTCCCCATACACACACATGGTACAACAAAAAAGGTGGGGGCTTTGCGCATGCAGGTTTGCATCATAGTTAACCTATACATATCGAAACGGAAAAGCAGTTTTATTGCTTATCAGAAATCATTTCAAAGGGACACAGACACATTGGATTAACCTATGGATTAACTTCAGCAGCGTTTTTTTATCGTTTTAATGCCATTGAAGACCACTTTTGACCAGACAACGACCAAGGTAGGCCATGTTGCCGGTTTTAGCTACCTAGCGCCACATGTTTTGATGTCTGTTCTTGTTAATAGCTTCGCGAGTTCTTATCATGGAGTGATCATGTATGTACCAATCGATTCTGTGCCATCTCACAATGTGAATCGATGGATTGGGCGTGCAGCTATGATAAGTAATAAGGGTGTTATGAGTGAGTTTCTGTGCAACACTCCGTTAGCATTTTTCGCTCGTAGCTAATTCATAGGCTCAGCGCTAGCTTTGTGTTTTTTTTTGAAAAAATAAATAAAAATGATCAGTTTCAGTTGATCAGAGTTTCTTCCCGTTACATGGATATAAAACATTCAGTTTATTGAATATTAAGATGCCCTCAGACGCTGTTTCCTGCAGATGACGCGTTTTTCCCTCCAGCAGAACGAGGCTGTGAGTGGGTTCTCCACTCAGAAGAGCTGGTCCTTCTAGAATACACTACATGCACTCGGACCTGTGACGTATTTCCGGCTCCGTGTTAATGCGGCTCATCTGTTTCCGAGTTAGAAAAAAGAAGAAAGAAAAGAAAAGAAAAAAGGCACAAATTGACACCACCTCACACATTGTCACCCTTCACTAGCAACTTCCAGAAAATTATTGGAAGTTAGGACTGATTTGGCAGAGCTGGAACAAAACAATAAATACAAATAAGATTAAGATAGAAACAGCTCAAAAGACGAATTGTCTTCAGATTTTTATAGATTGTACACTAGAGTGAAAACCTATTTTTTGTTTTACACCTGAAAAGAGTCCAACGTTTTGTTTCTGTTTTTGTGTACATTATTTTTTGTACTCATCATTTAAATTCTGTAACTGACACAACCATGGGCGTCGCCTGGGGTAGGCATCCGGGGCTTTAGCCCCGGATGTTTTTTCTTTAGCCCCGGACATATTCTCCCTCAATAATATAATACATTAACCGTACTTTACCTAGAAGACGGCAGGATTGTAATTTCCCGTGTTCAGTGAATGCAACAGAGGCAAGACACCACCAGACCAATCAGAGAGTTGCATGGAAAAATAAACGTGTTTTATTGGCTGACCTCTCCTCTGTGACAGTGTTTTAAACTTTAAACTTTCAGCCGCGGACGCAGAGTTTCTGAAGATGGACATTAGACATTTTTTTAATAAAAAAGACAGCATTTCTCAAGTGGTGGCTCACACAACAACCCCAGAGCCACCACCTGAGCCAGGTGAACAAGGTATGTACCTGTCAGTAAACTTACAAGTTATGTCAACATGTAAGCAAAGCATAAATTATAGCTACGTTGACGTTACTTTGAATCGCGCGGGTAAGCTAAACCGTTAGCAAGTAGCTACAGTATAGCTAGCCAGATATATTAAATAAACACTTTGTCATACAATCTAAATGTTGTGTTTTTTAGCGTTACCTGGTGATTTCAAAGAAAGCTCTCTGGGAAATGTTGACTTACTGTCAGTGTTCGACATGAAGCTAGAAGCTACCTTACATTACACAGTTGATCCTGAGTCCTGTCAGTTAAAGTGTTTAATAGTTAGCTTAGCTAAGCATCAACCTAGCACTGAAATATATGGAAGTTATGTGACAGTATTTCTGAGAAAAAGTCAGCTGCAATGGTGGCATAGTTGCCACTGCTTTACGTATCGACAGCATGTTTGAACGTATTTGCAGCAGTAAATGTGGCTGTCTGGCCACTGACGTTGCCATAACAACACCTGCATTTAAATGTGCAACCTCTTTTTGTGACAGCTTTTTGCATGAAATTATAATTCTTCTGAATGATATTCCTATTGACAGCTAGTTTCTGTGTGAACATTATGAGATGGACAGCCAGCTAACAAGCTTTTTATACAAATATGTCAGATCAAATCTAATCCAGTGGGGCTCCTGAAAGGGGGAAGGGACACTATGCTCCCAAATATTAAGCCTTGACCCCCATCTTAAAATTGATATGATCAAAAAATGATCTGCATTGTCGGAGGCCTTTTTTCCTCATTATCATGTCAAATTGTACAGCTTTCCTTAGTGTTGAATGCAGAAAGAGGACTATATTAGAGTATTAAGTGAAAATGACTATATTAAAGTGTAAAGTGAATATATTAAGTGAATTACTCAAACTGCATTTGTATAGGAATGATTGTGTCCTATTGGCAGTTAACTACTCTTAACAGTGATATCTACAAGAGGTTTCCAATGTAAATGTAACTATTTTCAATTGGTTAGTATTACATTTTGTGACAGTGTGGTGACACTCATTTTAATGAAGACAAATGTGTGTATCTTGAAATTCATTTATTTGACAGAGCTGGAAACTGATACATACTTGTTTGTGTTTACCTACACAGTCATCACAGATGAGCCAAACAGAGTAGAGGATGAAGAAAGGGGAACAGGAGAAAGGGACACACAAGAAGGAGATACAACAGACAAGAACGACAATGGAGACAACAATGAACAGGAACACCAGAACAGACAAGAGTCAATGGGTAACATGACTGATTTAGGGACTGCAGATACAGGGCCAAGGCAAGTGAGACATCACTGCTTTCCATCCAGCATGTTTGGCCAGCAAAAGAGATCATTTCAACCACAAGCAGAAAGTGATGAGGGATTATTATTTCCTCCTTCCATCCCTTTTTTCTGTTTAATCTGATTACTAACTACTTCTAATAATTTGACATAGTTTATGATTTAATTGGAAAATGAAGTGTTTTTAAATAATAAACCCGTTTCAGATTATTTTATTTATTTTGACATATGGGTGTTGAGAGATGTATCATATCTCTTAATGTTGCTCTCAAAGTGCACAAGATTGATGCTTTTAACTTCAATATTTTAAAAAAAAGTCTTCCTGGGGGACCCCAGAGGAGAAATAGCACTTTATCTCTGCTTATGTAACTCCGGTGTAGTGTCCCCTCGGCAACAGATCACTCAGAGCTGGTGATTACTTTCCTGCATTTCAATGGACAGCATATAAAAAGGACACGTGAGCTGCATTGCTTAAGAGATCCTCTCATGCTATCTCTTTTACAAAATAAGTGTCCAGTCAACAACAAAACATCAGTGATCGTATAGTGGTAGTATATTTTTCACAAGCAATGTGAAACATTAAACTTATACAAACTGGTGTACAAAACTCACATACCTGCGTTGATCTCCTGGAGTGTCTCTACTCTTTCTTCTCCACATCTCTTGTCCACCATCAGAGATTGCAAACATTTCAGAAACAGCTAGAGGTAGGAGACAAACAACTTGTTCGCTGGGCATGTCAAAAACCTCCCTACTTTGATCAAGACTTTAGGGAGCCTTTCAGCCCCTCTAGTAAAGGGACTGGAAAGCAAGCTTTGAAAATTCAGTACCATCTACATGCTGTCATGTTCCAGACACTGCTCTCAACCACTCAGGGCCTGCACAAATACCTTCAGAAAGAAACAATTGACTTGGTGCAGGCAGTAGATTACAAAACAGCAGTTGAGAACACACTGAAAAGTTACTGAAGTAACAATAAAGCACATGAGGTCTATGACAAGACCAAGGCCCTGTGCAATGATCTTGATATTCCCGAAACTGTGACACAGAGGAAGAAGCATAGAAACATGGAAGACTTTGTAGTCAAGGCATCATGTGGAGCAATGTGAAACATTAAACATAAATAAACTGGTGTATAAAACTTGCATACCTGCATTTAAATGGACAGCATCAAAGGACTCGTGAGCTGGGTTCTGGTGCTCAGATTAGCTATTGATGATCACGTTGATAAATCATATAAAACAAATAGCCAATCACACTAAAAACATGTTGCTGTGACTGTGAGCATTAAACAATTAACATTAAACTAAACAAACACAACAGTACGTTATTGTCCTTATAAAATAAAAACATACATTTTGTCCACCGAGATAATACAGGCACCTTACTCTCAAGAGATCCTAACGTGTTATGAGAATCTCCCACAATCCATTGCTGTAACAAAGCTAATGCAGGCACACGTTTGTGATACCAGATGACACAATTGTGTATGTGCGTGTGGGGAGTCTTGCAGTAGAAAATTCGACTGTAGCACCGGCACTGTGGGTTAAGCCCGAATGTTTCCAGGTCCAGGCGACGCCCCTGGACACAACCATGGCTAAATAACTAAATATTAAGATATTCGAGAATATGTGTGTTCTTTTACAGTGTGTGAAATATGTGATGCTTGACACATGTAGGTATTTCAATTTATGGAACAAAATAGTTTCCTGAAAGAGTTATTTGGAGTAAACATGTTACAGTGGGTGAAGACAATGTTTAGGGATATGGAACAATTATTAGTAGACATTAATTGTGTTTAGATGGCATGTAACAACTAAAACAGATAGTATGATTAGAAAAATAGAGTGGTAAGGTTGGATTTATTTTACCTCAGTGTGTTAGAATTTCCTATAGGTAATGCGTCCCGAGACCTGGATTCTCTCTCTCTGCCTGTCAGACTGCTATCTTCCAAGCAGACAAAATACCTCACCACAGGAGACTCCTCCTTCTCCATCGAACAGACAGAGAACCAGAGCTGAACCAACAACAACGAGACTGCATCCAGAACTGCATCCAGAACCATCTCCACCTGAGGCATCCAGAACTAAAACAGCATGCTGACATAAGAGGCATGCTCTCATCAGTCCCTCAGACAGGACATGAAGTTCCAAGCTGAGCCACGAGATTTGGCACAAGAGCAGAGGGTGGGACATGAGAGCGGAATACGCCCTCCATGCAACAGCGAAGAGACTGTAGAGGAGGAGATGAAATGCAAAGCAGTTGGGCCACTGAAAAGAGTTACAGCGGAAGGATTCAAGAGCTGATAGACTGTAACTCCTTATTATCAGGGTGTACCAAGAAGTCAGTCAAGTCGCTTCAGCTGATTCAAAATGCTGCAGCTCGTGTACTAAACAGAGTTAGGAAAAGGGACCACATTACTCCTGTTCTGGCTGCCTTACACTGGCTCCCTATAGAACAAAGGATAGAATTTAAAATTCTTCTTCTCGCCTACAAAGCCCTTAATGGGCAGGCGCCATCTTACCTTAAAGCACTCATTATACCCTACAGTCCTACTAGGGCATTGCGTTCCAAGAATGTAGGGTTGTTGGTTGTTCCTAGAGTCTCTAAAAGTACAATGGGAGCCAGAGCCTTTTCTTATCAAGCTCCACATTTGTGGAATCAGCTTCCAGTTTGTGTTCGGGCGGCAGACACCCTATCCGTTTTTAAGAGTGCGCTTAAGACCTTCCTTTTTGATAAAGCTTATAGTTAGGGCTGATTAGATTCAGCCCCTAGTTTTGCTGATATAGGCTTAGTTTGTCGGTGGACATCTTACTTCTTCCTTCTCTCTGTCTGTACCTGTGTACTCTCATGTTCCGATTAACCCAGCTTCCCCAAATGTCTTTCTTTTTGGTGTCTATATACGCTGGGATCCGGAGTCATGGATGATCCTACGGTCCTGTGTCCTGGATCGCGAGCCCTGGATCTTGAGTCGTGGCTGTGGTCCTGGATCATAGGTCTTGGATGGATATCCTCGTGGATTCATCTTCCTATTATACACACATGCATTTCCAAACATTTGGACTACCTATGTTGCAAATGTATTATCTTTTCAATTTACACACGGCATCTATTGCACGTCTGTCCGTCCTGGGAGAGGGATCCCTCCTCTGTTTCTCTCTCTGAGGTTTCTCCCATTTTTCCCTTTAAAACTGTGGGTTTTCTCCAGAAGTTTTTCCTTGTACGATATGAGGGTCTAAGGACAGAGGGTGTTGTATTGTCATACTGATATTCTGTACACACTGTGAAGACCACTGAGACAAATGTAACATTTGTGATATTGGGCTATATAAATAAACATTGATTGATTGATTGATTGACTGAGAAGAAGACAGAATCAGAGGAGTTGGCATGGTCTAGCACAGCCAACCCCAATTAGCAGCCCGCGGCAGCGGCGCCGGATTCATTTCAGAAGTGGGGGGGGCCAAAAAGTGCGTGTGTATGTGACATAGCCTACTTGCCAACCCTCCCGATTTTCGCGGGAGACTCCCGTTTTCCTCCCGGGGTCATATTTATCCCGCATTTCTTCCGATTTCTGACTAAATCTGATTTGTTTCATTCTAACATAACGCACCAAATGTTACTGTTTCCACTCGGACTTCAGTACAGCTACACCATTGTTTGGTTTCCATGGTAACGTGTCTCTTTAGTAGCGCGAGCAAATGAAAGTCTGAGAGGGTGTTCAGGAGGAAGATAGTCAGAGAAAACAGAACAAGAATGGACAACTCAACCCTCTGCTCACTCCTTTCCTGTAAATTAAACTACACAGACCAGCCCACACATATGACAGCGCAGTTGCTCATTCCATCTCTTCTTTTTTCCTGCTACGCTCTTGTTTGACAAGCTGAATGTTGACTGGTGTTTGACTGAAGTAAGCTCTGTGAAAAGTTCCAGTTATTAACTCGGTATTTACAAAGCTGTCATCTCCACATTTGGAGAAAGTTACAAGCCGTTTGACAGCAGCACATCTGCATATTTCATAGAAGGCTCGTTTAGTGGTTTTGCAAATAATTAACCACTCTCTGTTTTTGTACCATTCTGCATTGAAGTACCTTCTCTTTGCCCAAATAAGCTTTTATTTGCCCGTCTCAATGTCCCGACAACAAACCTCCATGCAGTCGGAACCAGCCTGTTTCGGTTCAACGATGCTGGCGGCGGCGGTTTTGACAGCCTCTGCGGCTGCAGAGCTGCTGCTGGGGTTCATCTGGCTGCGCTGGTTCTATGGTTGAAGGACCAGGATCCGGAGGTGGTTCTATGGTTGAAGGACCAGGCTCCGGAGTTGTGGATGTCAGGGATGTGACATTCAAGTTGTTGAATTTCAGCTTAGTTTGACTGTATTTTGTTTTCTTATGCGCTGGTTCTTCTGACATGTTTGCAAGTTTATCTTTCTAGGTTAACGGCTGACACACACTGAACAACGTAACACATAACGTAAACAACGTAACAAATAAACACATCTAAGCTTTGTTATTGGTTGTAATGTACATGGATACATTTGAATGGTGTGACAATGTCCTATTTGATTGGATTAAAATGTACATATTCTTCCTGTTATGTCTGCCTGCTGTATTTTACCTAATGCAAAGTGACCTGCTGCTCCATCGAAATCAGTCGCATTGATCCGAAGACACATTTTGAGTTGTATACACTGTTGGAAAGAGGAGATTCCTAGCTTTCTAATGATATCAGGATTGTTTTGTACTATATTAAGCTAAATATGTCACATTATATAATGACTGTCATCATTTTGAGAAAAAGGCCTTTAAAGTTTCCTCTTCTCTGGATCGATCTGATTGATCATTAGCGGAGCAAATGATCAAAGTAGTACGGAGGGAAGATATTTTCGTTTGGATTACTGGTCTGGGGGAAGCTCGCGAGTGTGTGCGTGTATACCACGTGTGTGTGTTTGTGTATTTTTGCGTTTGTTTCCCGGGGAAAACTCTCAGGAGAAACACCGGCTGTTGTTATGCTTGCTGTGACGTCAAGTTACTCAGTTCTCCGCTTGTAATTATGCCGTTAAAAGCTTCAAAGCCGTATTTATCATCTGAATTTGCCGAAACAAGTTTAATATTCTGAAAACCAAGACTTTGTTTATTTGAAATCAGATGAAAACAAACTGTAACGGACCCTGCGGTGTTATCTATGATTACTATGCCTTACATTCATAATGTCAGCAGAGGGAGGGGAAGCGGCGCTGTGGAAGAGCAGAGTGGCGAGTGAGAGGCGAGCTGTGTTCTTCCCTTTACAAGCTTCAAAAATGCCTGTAGCTAATGAGATTGAATATAACAATACAAAATAACAAAATATACACAGCTAGATCAGATGGCGTTCTTTTTAGATGCGACTTTAGAGTAGAGGGGAATTATTGAAACGGGATGTGTACAGTGTTCCGCGGCATCCGCTGCTGCGAAAATGTGGGGCAGGGCCGTTAAGTGGGGGGGGGGGGGCAATGGCCCCCTGGCCCCCCCGCTTCCGGCGCCCTTGGCCCGCAGGCCAGATCCGGCCCACGAGAGGCAAATGCATGGCCCGCTCTGATCTACTGGCATTCACTTGTTATAACATATTAATGAAATGTCTGCGGTTTCGCTTTAGTTTGACCTCCGTCGACACTCGTAAACCTGACCCTTGACCTTATCACGTGCATATGCAAGATGTGATTCGCACGCTTGACTTACTTGTCACCACCTGGAATAGCGGCAAACATTTAAACAATAGCTCGCCAGCTCACCCCAGCCCAGCGATTGACCAACATGACACTAACGGACCGTGGATAACTCAAACCCAGGATGGAATTCGCTAAGAAGAGGAAGGTAGACCAGGAGAACCGTCAGTTCAAAACTGACTGGACTGAGAAGTATTGTTTTTTTTTACCGGACCACGCCAATGCTAAACCGACTTGTTTGATTTGCATGCAGAATGTAGCTGTAATCAAATCAGACAACCTGAAGCGGCACTTCACCTCTATTCATGCTGCGAGATTTAATGCTAACTATCCAGAGAAATCCGACCAGCGCACACAAAAGACAGCAGGTTTGCTTGCATCATACAAGCACTCTGTTTCCACAATGTCGAATAACAACATCGGCACAAGAGAGCGCAACAGCTTTGCACGTCTCTTGGACGCCCGCTAGAGCCAAGAAGCTGTTTGCTGATGCCGAGTTAATTAAATGGTGTGCGACAGACATGGCTCGTGAAGTTGTAAATCCTGATGAAAAAAAGGTTGTAGAGCTATTAAAGCAGGTGCCGCTGTCGGCTAACACGGCAACCAGAAGAGTAGAGGTTTTAGCGGAGGAGTGTTTTTCCAGTCTACTCACGGATTTGAAGAAAACAGAGGCTATATCCCTAGCCATAGACTCGTCCTGTGACCGAACTGACATGGAACAGCTGTCTGTGTTCGTACGATTTTTTTATGTCGATGGTTGGAAAGCACAAATGCTTGGTAAGCAGGATTTCCGCCGTTTACCCGGCGCTCCCTGACATTTCACTGCATCATTCACAAATCAGTGTTGTGCGCAAAACTGTGTGGAAAAATGAAAGAAACGATGGATACTGTGACGAGACTGGTTAACTTTGTGCGTGAGAGCTCTAGTCTGCAGCATCACCTTTTTAGATCGTTGCAAGAGGAAATGTCATCTGAACACAAGGATCTCTTACTACACAACGATTGTTCGCTGGCTGAGCAAGGGCCGTGTGTTGGAGAGGGTGTGCGACCTGCGCGATGAACTGGTGTCGTTCTTATCAAGCCTGCAGAGCCAAAAAGCCCATGAGTTTTTGAGCTTTTTAACTGACACCAAGGTGATAGCAGATGTTAATTTTTTTGTGTGACATCATGTCTCATCTAAATCACCTTAACATGCAGTTGCAAGGCAAGAACCCACACTGTTGCTGAGATGTACGAGGCGGTTTGAAGCTTTTCGGTCAAAGCTGCAGCTTTTGGAGAGAGACATTCATGGGAGGAAGCTGCACTTTCCACGTCTGTGTGAGCACTGCGAGAAGAATGAAATGCCGGAAGATCCAGTAATGAAGGATTTTGTGTCAAAACTGGCAGAAAACTTCAAGGAGCGATTTGAAAGCTCCCCTAAAACCTCAGGTGACATTCCTCCTCTTTCCTCAGACAGCCGTTCTCTGTGTCAGCAGACACTGCGGTTCAAGCCAGCCGTCTTTCACTTCTGCGTGGTCAAACCAGCCGCCCTGTATTTCGAGTGCGCGATTAGTTACAGGTTTACGGTAATGCAATCAAAACAACCATGGCTGGGAAGCTTTCTAGTGCCCGGCCGTACACTTCTCCCGTTTCGTATGTGCAGTATTATATATTCGACCACTTTAAAGCTACAGAAAATCCCACCGAGGAACACTTCCGGTGAGGATTTCAAAGTAAAGGATGGCATGTGGTTCATTTATATTATTTGCGATTGAGGAACAGGGTAATTTATGAGAATAATGTTAGGACTTATTGCTTCATAAACTTGTTGCACAAATACTATGAACTACTTTTACTGTGTACTTTTTGAGAATGGCAAAATTCCCTCCAAGAGAACAAGAATGAGCATTTTTGTCAACTTTAATTGTGGGATAAAAACATTTCTTTCCATAAGTAGTTTCTGAAACTGCCATGTTTGTACTTAGTACTTCTAGTACTACTTGCAAAAATAATATGAACTACTTTTACTTTGTACTTTTGAGTAATTTGAGTTTCAAAGTCTCTCCCGAGAACAAGAATGAGCATTTTTGTCAACTTTATTGTGGGATAAAACATTTATTACATTAAGTAGTTTCTGAAACTGCCATGTTTGTACCTTAGTACTTCTAGTACTACTTGCAAAAATAATATGAACTACTCTTTACTGTGTACTTTTGAGTAATTTGAGTTTCAAAGTCCTCTCCGGAGAACAAGAATGAGCATTTTTTGTCAACTTTAATGTGGGATAAAAACATTTCTTCCATAAGTAGTTTCTGAAACTGCCATTGTTTGTACTTAGTACCTTCTAGTTACTACTTGCAAAATAATATGAACTACTTTACTGTCTACTTTTTCAGTAATCCAATGGCAAATTCACTCCTAGAGAATGTATTATTTCCACCACCATGTTTGACTCTGCTCAACCCTGTCTCCTAAAAAGTACGTTCCCACAGAACTTAAACTGCATTCTCAATTACGTTTAGCTAGAAACGTATTTTCTACCACGTTACGTTCGTTATGAATATCTTCAGCTTTCTGTCCCCAGAGTCAGAACTAAACATGGTAAAGCAGCGTTCAGTTATTATGCACCAAATATCTGGAACAAACTCCCAGAAACCTGCAGGTCCGCTGCAACTCTGACTACTTTTAAATCCAGGCTTGAAGACTTTTCTTTTTGTCGCTGCTTTTAATTGAACTATTCATATCTTAGACTGCACTGTAACTTTATCCATTGTATTTTTTCTTTTAATGTTTATTGTATTAAAAAAAGATCGTAATTTTACAGTAAATAACTGTTACATTTTTATAGTAATTATCATGTTTTTTTAAATAACTTGCAAAATCCTGTAAAATGACAGATATTAACAATAAATTAACAACCCAAACATTTATTTTAAGTATGTTGACAATAACAACAAATAACGTTTATTTAATTTTTTTTTACAGTAAATTTAATATATAATATTTACAGTATTTTTGGCACTTTCAGAAAATACATGCAGATGTACGTAAAATAAAAAGTATTATCTGTAATTAAATATGTAACTCGTAATATAAAAGTGTATTACTATTATAAGACATTAAGATATTTCTTTGTAATTTGAAGGTAAACAAAACTGTAAAAAAAAGTCAACTATAAAAAAATGTAAGCAATTTTTTTTAACATAAATCATTTTCTCTATATTCGATTTGAATCCACGACAAACACAAAATATCCAATGTTGAAACAAAAGTAAATAAATGTTTTCATGAAATTCTCACATTACTATATTGTCAACATCTACAGTCTGAGTCAATATAATTTATCATGTACTAAATAATGTTAATATTTACATGAATTATGTGACCATCTGTTTCCTGTAGTTATTGAATTGCTCTTTTTTTACTTGCACTGTTAGTGTACAGCTTATTAGTATGCTGCTGTGTTTATTGTATTTTGTAACTCTAGCACAACCATTTAATTCGGGATGAATTAAGTCCTATACCTCATCTCCTCATTTTAAAAAATTAAAATCACAGAGAAGAACTGGAGAAATCTCTGCAGGGACAAAACACGCATTGACCGTGTGTTTACCTTTGACCCCCCCCCCCCTTAGACCTTCTCAGTTTGTAATGTTAAATTGACTTTTAATTGTCAAGCTGTACCCATATATTTTCTATGGTTGTAAGCTAAATTAAATTACTTCTTTTTTTAGCACAAGGGAAAACAAACAAGACAGGACAGAGTTCAATCCACATTTGTGGTATTTATTCTGTCAAATTCAAACCATGTGAAGTCAAGGCATATATATATGAACAACATTCAGGAACACTTCACTGGACTCAATGTAATTTGGTGAATTGAATAACAAAGTGGAAAACTAAACTAAAGATAAAACCATCATCCAACAGACAAACTGTCCTGTACTTTTATATAATGTGCTGAACCTTGCCATGTCATGCAAAAAACAAAAAAAAGATTTGAAAAAAACTAAAACGACATCATCCAGATTGTAGTTCACATCATTGTGATGACTCTTTTATTCGGTCCACTCAAAATTTGCTATTTTTGGTGATCAGACTCAGCACCCTTGGACTGGACTGCATGCTGGTGCCCCCTTTTCCTTTCTCTTCACTTTTGGTCCCCTTGTCAGGATTGATCTTGAAGATGCATTCTGTTGGAAAAGAATGTTCAAGGTGAGATTTAAGTGATACCTGTTCTTGGCAATTTAAACTCCTGTAAAAAACAAGTAAACAATTTGAGTTGCAAAAACAAATCTCAGATCGTAAAGGATGTTAAAGAGCAACTTGCAGGTTAGACACCCCAGTTGAATAAATGTGTAGGAAAATTATGTATACACTAGATTTTCCAAAAAATATACATAAATATACAATACAGGACATCTGGCTGTCGGTTTTTGGTAAGAACATTTTTACTTCCGCATAAAAAAGCCTCCCCACGTGACTCCAGCGTGTGAACGTAACAGGGTGAGAGCGGCCGGTCTAACCTATGAATAAACATGGATCACACAATGCTAGTTTTGACACAGCAGAGGGTTGAAATAAATATTCGAATGCATATGACGGACCAAACCCATATACTTATGAGCCTGCTAGGCGTCCAAGAGACCAGGAGCAGCCAAGGATTAGAAGAACTAACGGCCATCGGAGAGACATCACTCTCCTGCAATATCTGCACTGCTTGTTTGTAGCATCCACGGTTCGGGTAGGAAAGCTCTGGCTCAATTCTCAAGCTGGTCTATATGTACTCACAATACCTGCAGAAATACTTGGAAGTGCTGAAATTCTGTGTGTAGCCCACCAATGCAGTGTGAACCCAAATTGTACCTACAATAGATATTACTGTAGCTCGAACAACATGACAGAGGTGGGTGACAAGTCCATGTCCTCACGCTTGTCTCAGGTCTGACAACAATTTTAAAGAACCACTTTTTCCTGACCAAAGTATTTAAGTCTGTCTCTTGCACAATAGTACTAATTGCATGTTTTCAATGCTTAGAACGATGATGAAATGGCTCAAAGTCAGCAAGTGTAAAGTAGACTCCCAAAATCTTATGTTTCTTTCTGGATGACCCAAGTGGGTTGACAACCTCAAATGCATCCTGATATAAGATCAGTTTTAAGATTGTGTCACCTGTTTGAAAAAACAGCTCTTTGGATTTGAAGACTGAACCATCAGAAATATCACTCAAGATGCCATCTGAAACTGGACGAGTTTGAGAATCAACACATTCTTTCAACACAATAGGATCTTTCAGGATTGCCGTTATCGTGTTTGACACAGGTATGTATTGGGCATGACAGTCTCTTCTATGTTCGTCTTTTCCCAGGTAAATATCAACTGGGCGAACATAGCCAAAGTTTTTTTTTAAATACTGCCTTCTGGTATATTCAGTGGAAAGGGGCATGCTACACCTGGCATGCAAATCTAAATCCTGAATACTGTCAAAAACTGACTCGATCTCAATATCTGACATGTTAGTACTCAGTCGAAGTGTCTCTTTAATCCTGTCTATTGTGTGCTGATGACAAATGCCATTTAGACTATTGATCTCCTCAACAATGATTTGGATAGTTGAGGATGGAACAAGATACTTTGCCTGTAGATGCATATAAAACAGGCACAGAGATCTCATATACAAAGACTTTAAATCAGTATCCTCTCTAACCTGAGACTGACTTTACCTTTGGGCCATTCTAGTTTCATTTTCATTGGGCACAATCTGAGATGACGCAGATGGCTCGGAGTATGTTACTCTAGTATTTACATCACTTTCATGTCTGTGTGTTCTTGAAACATGGGCTGTAAATGACGACTTCACTTTGAAGGCCTTGTTACAATTGTTGAATGGGCAATGTACTAACTCATTCTTACTCATATGTACTTTAAGGTGTGCAAGAAGATCTTGTAAATCTGTGCATTGCTTCTTACAATTAACATCCTCACATACAAATGATCTATGTGAATCATCTACCTGTGAAACACGTCTGTTATGAGAACGATATACATGAGATTTTAAGGCAGTGTACTTCATGAATTTTTGTTTGCAGTCTATGAAGCAACATGGGTAGTACGTGTTTGCTTCATGTCTATGCAAAATCTGATGATCTACATAGCTCTTAACAGTTTTCAGAGTGATACCACATGAGCGGCAATCAAAGTTTGACGTAACATGTTCCATTGTAGCCCACTGCTGGAACACTCAGCTATTCTACCTGCTTCACGGAGGCCGCTGTGGCAATCAGCTTTTAATATCTGCATAAACCTGTTACAAGAAAAAAAAAGCATTCAATGTTTCAGAAAAAGAGTCTCCAAAACAAGAGGTTCCAAATCATCATGTGAAATACAAAACTAATAAGTTGTTAAAATGTACATTAATTATTGACAGAAACTCTATATTTAATTAAATTCTTAAACTAATTACACCCCATTTAATACAGAGGCTGAGGAGTTTATTTTCATATCTTAAGCTGTTATTGACTCATATGCAGGGGTTACATTGGGATTTGATATGTGGGGGGGCTCTGTGTGGAGGTTTGGGATCTCATGATTTGACCTTAAGGGCTATGCTGTATGTATATGAGGCCCAAAGCAACTGCTCCGTTATCTGTATCAAATGCACACATTGATACCACCAAATGACAAAATAAAAATAGAAAGTACTATGATAATTGGAATTAATTTACATCTTGAATTATTATGTATACAAAAAATGTTTACAAATATCCAACCTTCACAT